>NC_052963.1:22277491-22499604 GCF_013358895.1 Oreochromis aureus | reverse complement strand
CATTCACCATTTATTGTGCCATCTTAGTCATCTGAGAAACAGAAAAATCAGTGACGTAGCTCATCAGGCTCACAATCCATCAAAACTCAAAGGCTGCTCCCTGTGAAACAATAAATTTGAACTTGGTCTTGAGCCCAGTTTGGGTGAAGATTAAATTCTGACCAATACTCTAGGAGCAGTAGTGATTCTTGTGAAGTAACAACATAAAGTCTGCATTAATGTAATGTATCAACGGGACACTTGCTATTTTAGAAAAGTTATTCTTTACATTTACAAAATTTTTAAACTTCATTGTGCTCAGTCACACCTGTTAGCATAAAACTTGAAATATTAAAATAGTACAAAACCTTTGATAAGTGACAGTAAAGATCAGTTTATAACAAGTAAGACATCAAACTCTTGTATTTGTCTTTGTTTACAATTGCAACAAATTCCACAGAACCAATATCTCTGAAAATGAGTGCATGCTTCTGAAACATTTGATAATATGGATATTTCAGAAACATCAGTTTGAGTCTGCTCAATTGCAAAACAAAGGAAAAACTACTGACTTGCATGAGATAAGCATCTGCAAAGTCCAGCATTATATTGTTGTTCACATAAGTTTCTTAAACCATGAACAAATGAGTAATTGTCTAATCTGGAATGTAAAGTGTAGTCATTTAGTGACATACAAAAGTGAGAATGAGAACTTGCAAGAATAAAAAACAAACAGTAAAATAAAACTGTCCTTAACACTAAGGAACATACAATTACAGTTCTGCATGGCTTTCTGCAAGAGTCTGTTTCTTAGACCATGCACTAGTGAGATGCACTGCCTTCCACCAATGTTCATTAGGATGTTCTGAATGACTTCAAAGATGTCCTTAAGTTCCTTTGGATAGTCTATGTTGAGGGCAAAAAGAAGGCCCATCAGCATGGAAATGGCACTTGAGACATCCCTCAGATTAGACAGGATTACTGCCGCCTCAAGGACAACCAACACATCGATGATGTCTTCTTCTTTCACCATCGCAATGCCAACTTTCATCCTCTTAGAAAACGTGTCTTCAATACCTGTCGGCTATAAAAGGGTTCAAAGACAAAAAAAAAAAAAAAAATACACAATTACAATTACACAATATCCCTTGTGCTTAACAATTCATGTCTTTCCAAAGAAGAGCCATACTGATGCTTTGGATGATGGTGATTGGCTTTGGGTAACACTTATTAGTTGTTAAAGTTTTTCAGAATGAGATATGCACCCCATGTTACAAATCCATTTCTTGCTTTAAACAAAGACCATGTTCATAAATAACTGAGCATGTCTTCAATTGCAGAATTCAAACAAAATTTTCAATTTAAATGGTAAATGGCCTGTATTTGTATAGCGCTTTTACTAGTCCCCTAAGGACTCCAAAGTGCTTTACACATTCAGTCATTCACACACATGGGTGGATGACTGAATCGTGACTCAAGAGTTGACAGTTCGTCTTATAATTGGAAGGTTGCCGGTTCGAGCCCCGGCTCCGACAGTTTCAGTCGTTGTGTCCTTGGGCAAGACACTTCACCTGTTGCCTACTGGTGGTGGCCAGAGGGCCCGGTGGTGCCAATGTCCGGCAGCCTCGCCTCTGTCAGTGCGCCCAGGGCGGCTGTGGCTACAATGTAGCTTGCCATCACCAGTGTGTGAATTTAAATCTAGTTATGCTAAATATTGGCTGTGCTCTAAACCAAATCTGGCTGAGAATACATGAAATGTGCAAACTGCAGCTACACTACAGGATCAGATTGTGGCTCCATAGACAATGCTTCTTTAATCAGTTTATTGATTAAAGTTTATTTTTCCCCTATATTAACAGCATGAAAAAAGAGCATATAGACGTGGCTGAACAGGTTGCATAATTGGCACTGAATATCAGCATCCACCTTTACCCGGCTGCCCAATGACTCTCGGCCAGTAACCTTTAATTGCTTACCCAGTCTACACAGTCTCTTTCCAGGGTCCAGGACATTTCACCAAAGTATTGCCCCCACAGCTGTAGCAGCCACTGCAGCCCCTTAAATATCCTAATATCTCTGCCATTACAATATACAATGTGAGAAATCAAACGTAAAGCTGAAGTGAACAGTACAGCAGCGAAATGTCAAAGACCCTGGTGAAGACATGAATAAACACAAGACACTAATAATATCAATCCTAGCTTGCCAGTTAGTTTCTCTGAAACCCAGACCAAATCCAGTGTCAAAGATCTTGTAATAATACATTTGGTGAGGAAAAAGTACACATGTTATCATGTGGCATCTGTTGTTTCATAGATGCCACATGTTTCATTTAAAATCCACTGTGGTGCTGTCATTATTAAATTTACTAAAAGAAACAATGCTAACCTTCACAGTCTTGAAAGTGTGTGAGGGATCTTCCTTTAGAAAATGAGGTCCTCTGTCCTCTTCCTTTGTGTAGGGCTCTGGTCAAAGAAGTCAAAAGAAAACAAAAACACTTTTTAAACAGTGTTTATGAAGCATGTAGACAGCTCCAAATTCACAGCTTTTTGATACATAATTCCATCAATATATGATTATCATTGGAGATTTTGAATCAGGCTTATCAGGACATTCAAGTAGAATATGATATCCAACCTACCACCAATATACACAGATTCTGTAAAAGTCACCACACTAAATGTCCAGTTGTGAAATATGATGACAGACTTTACTTATCAGCTTTCTTTCAATGAGTTCATCAGTTGAACTGGATAACCTAAAACTTAAACAAAGGAGAACATTTCGCAGTTGAACACTTACATCATCTCCGAAGCATTTTATGAGCCTAGTTAGCCCTCCTATGCGCTCTCTTGATTTTGTACAGCTCCACCTAACCTCTCCATAATGGTCAAGCACAGCAAAAGGAACCCTTTCAGGTCAACAGATGTAAGACGGGCAAATTCTGCTTCAACCTGAGCAATAGAAGAAGAGGGGTGGAGAGTACAGGCAGAATAAAAAAGATTCTTTGAGACCCAAATTTAAGCAAACAGTCATCTGAGGCCCATTAGAGAAAACACAAACACACAAAAGCAAACAAACAAAAGATGCACTTTACCTGCCGTTCAGCAAACAAGGAAGTTCAGAGAACAATAAGCTCTGTCTTGAAATCTTTTAAAGTAGAATGATTGTGAAAATGACTTATGTGATGTAAAACTTTAGTAAACGTAGCGATTAAAAGAACACTGAGTAAAAGGACAAGTAACAATTTCCTTATTCCTCAGATGTTTACCTTGATGAGCAATACTGTTTTAGTCCAACTGCCTCATTAAAGTTACACAACAGGCTTTTTTTACATTAAAGCCAGCAAGTCCATTACATACTCCTTTTTAGATCTGAAATACTGTGCACATTCTGTGTATATGTAGTGGACAGCAATTTACCCAAAAAGAGCGCAAAGTTTGCAAGTCCACCTCATTTAAATGACAAAGACAGATGTGATCATCTAGACCTGTGAAAATAAATTAATGACAAACTTGCAGTTATGGATGTTATTACAACCACAAGAACCTAAACAGTCTGCTCCATTGCTTTTGTTAATGAATCACTTGTTGGTAACAGGTCTGAATATTTAGTTTATGCCACCTGCATGTGATCATCAATAGTGCCATATTACTTCTTAAGAAGTACCCTGACACTACAATCTTTATATCATTTGTTCTACAGAGCTATTAAGTTACAATATAATCTGTGGTGTTTCCAGTATGACAAAATGCACAAATTGTAACTTACCATTTGACTCCACTGACAAAAATAAATCCCCAGCATCAAGTTTGGCTTCACAGACCTAAAATAAGTAAAATAAAAATATATGTTATAATTATATTGTTTTCGCCATTTATTCATGTTTGCTAATTTTCTGACATATAAACAATGTTAGTTTTGTTACAATACAGAGAATGCAGTTTAATTAAAAGGTAAATGCATAAAAAAAAAAAACTTCTGCAGTATACCATGCCAAAAATCAGTGTCTCTGATGCCAATTATTTTATCACTACAGCTCTTTTAGTATGGAAACTCACACAACCTAGTCATACTGATCACAAGAGTTCAAAAATAAGTCAAAATAGTGAGCTGTTGTTAAGCATAAAGCATTTCAGGGTAACAAATAACTGCACAATAGAATTAAAGCAAAAACTAAACACACTGGAGGACTATCTGATAAAAACTAATATAATGCTGGTTTGTAGACCATATTTTGTCTCAGTCCTCAGTGCACTCTTGCAGCTTAGCATGCAGCAGTTCATAACAACTTAAGTGATTACATAGGGGTAAACAGATGACAACAAGCATCCGAGTCCTGCCAAAAGTTCTTTTGAACCCAGTCAGTTATTGGAAATATTGCCAAAATGAACTTCCACCAAAATACAACAGCCTGTGAACTTGAAAGAAATTTACAAGTACAGAGACAATATGAAATAAGCTTTATTAATTAGCTGAGTTAGCTTGCTAATATCGCAACAGTGGTTGAGTGCACAACCTTAAAGCTAGCGGCACAATACTTGTGATTTGGTCAGTGCCACATTAAACCCATAAAAAGGCCATATGTCAGTTTATTAGGTCAAGTTTGGTTATGACATACAAGCTGGACCTTGTCCGCTAAAGCTACATTAGCTAAAGCAAACATTTCGGTAAAAGAAAAACCAACATCATGCCATAAATTCAAAACATGTTCCAACTTTTGTAGCTCTCTTTCCTTATAGTTATAACCAATGTTACTCACCTTGAAAGCATATTCCAAAGAAGACGATTAGAAAACGTCCAAGTAAAGTGAGCATGTCGTTAACCGCCAATTCCCCATGATGCACCTCGGTAGCAGTCACGTGAGGCAGTTTTGAATCCTGCTGTGCTCAACTTACCCACATTGTCAAGTTCACATAAGTTGCTGATTTAGCTGGACATGAGTTTTCAAGTTAGCTTTTTTTGGTGTAATTGGGACGTTTTTAACTTGTAATTCTATGTTATAACAACAACTTCAGTCATCTATCGTCAAACTGATATAGAATAATATGTTGAAATAACAAACATCTAGAATTACATTTTACAGTGTGGAGGACATTTGCCAGAGTTAGAAACTGCCAATAATGCAGAGAGGCTGCTCAATTAAAAACACAACCAGATAATTCTGGAAACGTCTTTCTGTCATTTTTTTTTTTGCCTCTTCTCATTTCAGAGAAGTTGAGTGAGGTTTATCGGGGCCTTTCACACGACACTAAGATGAGTATTAATTTCCTGTTTGCCTCATTTCTGATGAAGAGGGCAAATCTGTGGATTATGTCGGCCTCTGACCTCCCTCTCCACCTTCCTCCATCCTTCCTCCGTCTCCTCTCAGTTTGCCCCCTGTTTGACCCACTTGGACTCCCTCCTCCAGGGAGGCGTATGCGGGTCAAGTTGGATGTCAGGATGCACAAAAAGCGTCTAGTCATCTGTGTTCGACCTTTCCAGAGGCTGATGAGTAATGACGTGTTTGTTCCACCCTGCAGTTTGTTCTTTTGTTTGTTTTTAAACTGATGAAGACGATGCACTGGTGGGTTGACTGTCGCCTTGGATGACTGATAAGATTGTGAAGATGTCAAATTATCATCCTGTAAAAGCTTCAATTAATGAGTTTGGTGATAAGATAAGAAACTCTTTAGATATATAGTTTTTGTTAAAAAGCAGTCTGCGGAAATCAGTGGGTGGTTGCTGATTCTGGTGCTTTGCAGAGACAAAGAGACAGTCATGAGAAGGCCAAAAACATACTTCTTTTACTCAGTTAAGCAACTCCTGTTAATTGGTTTCATCCTACAGTGAGGAAAAGTTGTACTTAATAATGAATTACTCATGAGTAATGAAGATGGATGTACTTTTGAAAATAAAAGAATGATGAACTGTGCTGAGGAACATTTGGGTTTCATAAACAGGGCAGCTGCTGTGAGAGACAGGATCATTTACTGTAACCATTAAAAACATGTGGTGCTCAGTCCAGCGGTTCTATTCCTGTCACGCTCCCGATATTTTTGGACCGAGCTGTAACTATACGTCTCTCAGTTTCTTTCTTTCCCTTCATCCCTTTCTCTTGCTGGCTAAGCCTCCCTGGCTGGGCAGCTCTCCTCTGTAAGAGACATTACTTCCTGTATGATCTTAGTTTTATTTTTCTTTCTCTGCCTTTCTTCAGAGAGCCTGCCTGCCTTTTATCTTACTCTGTCTGTATGCAGATGGATAACTAATTAAAGAAAAATAGAACTGAAGCAAAATAAGCGCAAATATTTAAAATTTTGATGTTCATTGTACCAGAGGGTAGTTTTGGAAGCCGGGGATTGGAGCCCAAGGACGTCCGCCTGATTTATAGCTGAGTTGCTGCCCAAAGTGGAGGAGTTTAAGCATCTCTGGGTCTGACTGGAGCAGGAGATTGGCAGATGGATTGGTGTACCGATCTGTTATGGTGAATTGAGAGCTGAGGGTAAATTTATGAATTTATGGTGTTATTGGGAATTTACTGAAATGTCCACTCCTGGGAATATTGTGGCATTGTGTTAGCACACACCTGAATGCTACTGACCTGCAAACTGACAAAACTAATGCTTTTATAGAGATGCTCAGACTTATCAATCATCAGTACCCTTAACCTCTTAATTCTTAACCTCTGATGTTAGTAAGGGTATACTTACTAAATCCAGGAGGTTCCTATAGAGCAGGGGTGGGCAACTCCAGGCCTCGAGGGCCAGTGTCCTGCAGGTTTTAGATCTCACCCTGGGTCAACACTCCTGAATCAAATGATTAGTTCATTACCAGGCCTCTGGAGAACTTCAAGACATGTTGAGGAGGTCACTTAGCCATTTTAATCAGCTGTGTCACAGCTGACACATCTAAAACCTGCAGGACACCGGCCCTCGAGGCCTGGAGTTGCCCACCCCTGCTACAGAGGAAGGACAAAGAGTCCTGTGAAAACTGTTTTCTGCTAGCTGCAGGTTCTTGGAAAGCAGCTGAATGATAAAGAGGACAGCCACAACAGGAACCTGTCCAGCAAGCAGACTGGTGGGAAATCACAAGGGCTGGGTTTTCAAAATAAGGGCCAGGAGATTATCCACTAGTAATTTGATTGCATATGGTGATGAATCATTAAAGACATATAAACAAACATACAGGAATGAGTTTCCATATAATTGAAAGTATAAAGTCTTAGCTTGGGAAATACTTAAAGTTCACCTGTAACTCAGAAACTTTAACCATTCATAATAAAAATCTGCTTTCTGTACAGTTTACATGTGGTTATAACCTTAAAATGCTAAAATAGCAGTATAGTTTTCAGCAAGCATTACTGGCATTAGTAAATACATTTCCTACTCTGTGCATCAACTGAGCAGACGAATGAAAATGTCTTAAATTACAAGAGACCTTGTGGTATAATTTAATAGCTAAAGGCTAAAGCTGATAAGTTAAGCATGACCACACAATTATGGGTTAATAGCATTTTTTTTTTTTTTAAAGAAAATTGAAATATTTGTCTTTCCTCCTCTGTGAGTTATCTTTTCCCCACTTTTTTCCCTCTTATTCTTTCTACTCTAATAACTCACCCCCCCTTTCCTGTTTGGAAAATCTCTTCTCCCCTCCTCTCTCTCCTTCATTCAGCCCTCTGTTGCATTCGGTGTCTCTCTCCGAATGCCTGTTTTTGGCTTCAGAACTCCCCCACGGTCCTTTCACACTGTTTTAATGTTAACAGGATGCTCTGTGTTCTGCCTCCTTACAGTCCCAAAGCAGAGCAAACGTGCAAATCTGTGTTTCTTCATGGCCGACTTAAGCTTTAACTCATCCCCTGGCTCAGCCCCAGCGGTCCGATCCAAGAATTTGATAAATCTTAAAAGCAGCTCACCGGTGGAGTGCGTCTGGTTGGCATGCACGCTCTTGTAATCACTTGTTTGTGGAAGATAATTATTTTGATTTATTCTTTAGAATATTATCATCCCTACAAATGAATTGGAAACTATCCTAATGATTTCTGTTTCTTTTTTTTTTTTTTGGTCGCATAAAAACTGCGACCATATTTTAAAAACTGCGACCACGTTGTAGAACTTTACACACTGAAATTAGTAATCGATACCGAAAGAGTTTTTCATGTCAGGCGCCAAACATGTTTCTGCTGTAGTTTTAACATGGGCGTCAATGGATATTGACTCACCTTTGGAGGCACCCTCAAGTGGCCATTAGAGGAACTGCAGTTTTGGTGCTTTTGATCCACATCTGCTTCTCTCAAGAAATGAGTTGTGCTTTAGAAGTGCTGATAGTTGGTTTTTGTCAACTTTTACCAGAGCCAAACTAGCTACAATTTCCCCATTATCACTTCTAATGTATGCTAACCTCACCATAACCCACTTACCGTACAAAGTCAGTTACAGATTAAAAGGAAATCTTGCTTTTTTGAAGGAAACCAAACAGTACGATCTTGTTAGAGAACAAAACCATTTGTTTCGTATGGTTTTGCAAAAGAAAGCATGTGCAATAACAACAACAATAAAACAATGTTTGTAATGACACTCAAGCCCATAATGAGAAAATAAAACACCCAGACAGGCAAAAAATATTCACACGTGCTGACACTGTGAATAGATTAGATCATCTCTGGCTTTGTTGTTGTGCATCAGCGGCGGCTTAAAAGAGAGGAAAGGCCACGCTGACGATTGGATTAACGCTGCCGGCAGACTCCAGGTGACAGAGCTAAGCTGCTGCGTGTCCGCGTGTCTCACGCCCGGCTGCTTCAAGCACAGTCCAAAATGAAAGCTGTCATGTAGAAAACGCCCCTCATTTGATTCAGGACTAGCTAGACAGGATTCAGAGGTTTAAATGTAAAGATGTTGGTGAATTAAAGCAGCTTAGGCTTGTTTCTGACCCAGTGACACACAGCTCCTCTTTTAGGGAGAAGCATTTTACAAGTTAAACTATTTTTTTCCACAGTTTAACGATGTCCTAACGTATTCTTTTCTTTCTTTTTTTTCCTCACAGAGAAGACGCCTCAGCTCGTCGCTTTCCAATCTCATTGATTACCGACGACAGCTTTTCAACTTAGGTAAGCCAACACAGTTTTAACATTTTCTCAGTATTTTAGTTAAAAACAGAGCCTCAAAGGTGTTACAGTAACAACACTGAATAAATTCATGAATGGCTTTTTAAAAAAGTGGATATTTAAATTTATAAGTGACATCTCAATGCAATTTAGAAGTAGGTGTAGACCCTACAATATTACGGAAATAACTCAACTGATAAAAAGATCCCCTATGAGCGAGTACAAGGTGACTGTGGGGAGGAAGAGCTCCCTTTTAACAGGAAGAGGCCTGTTAAAAACACCTGGCTCAACTTACTGGGGGGTGAGGGGAAAGAGGAGGAAACAGGACCGTACAACCTGCAAACATGATGAAACCAAAACCAACCCAACTGGGAGCTAGTTTTACAGGACAAGGCCTGGTTTCCACTTTCAGGGTTTCACACCTGTAGTGTGTACTTTGGAACTTGCTGCCCATGTTTTGGAGTCTTTTTTTTCACAGGTTTGTCTGTGTTGGGATCAACAAAAGTAAAGACAGGAAGAAAATTATGTGTTCTGGACTAGAGCCAAACTTGGATACTTTAAGTTCATTTGAAGGCCACAGTTCACCAGTGGTCAGAAGTTTACAGGCATCAAACTTGGACATAAATATTATAATAACTTTGAGCTTTTCATGACTTAATTTCTTTGAATTGTTCTTTTTCTGGGGTGGAAGGAATTTCTGGGAAAAGACATCTTTAATGACTTTTGAAAACACGAATTTGGTTGCACAAGTGCTGGAAGTTCTACAAAGTTGAAAACTTGACAAGGCCTCTTAACATTTTGTTAGTGATCATGATTGGCTACAACTGGTAGTTTCTCTTTGGCAGCATAAAAAGGATTGTTTGACAGCACTCATGGATTGATCAATACTTAGAACAATAGTAAGGTCCAAGGAACTCAGTGAAGATCTAAGAAGATTTACACAAGTTGTGAAGGTCTCTTAGAGCCATTATTAAACAACTGCAGATTCCAAACTCATCAGTTCAAACAATTGTATGTCAGTACAAGTTATTCAGTTTGGTTACTACTTTGCTGAGGTCTGGAATAAGACCCAAACTGAGACCCTCAGATGAGAGGAATGTGGTTAGGATGTTCAACAACAACCGAGGAACCTCTGAGGCTCGAGCCTGTCATGAATTGAAAACTGCTGGAACACCAGGATCACTGTTCACAGTCATGAGCTATGTTGGGGGGCTGTTTTGCTGCCAGTGGTACTGGTACACTTCACAAAGTGAATGGAATAATAAAGAAGGATGAGGACTGTCTCCAAATTCTTCAACGTTGCCTCAAATCAACAGTTAGAGGGTTGAAACTTAAACAGAATTGGGTGTTCCAACAGGAAACAGAACTAGACCAATACCACCTAATCCAAAGGGTCTCTATGCTGTTGTTTTGGTCCACACTGAGTTTGATTACTGTTTTCACATCTGTGTAAACAAACTATACTAAAAGGAGGAACAACGATTAAGTCCTCTTTTGGGATTTCAATATGATAACTACGAAGTCTTTAATGATGGGCCCTGATAACTCAGGAAAAAAGAAGAAGAAAAAGGCTTCCTGCAAGAGTGTGCGAAGATCCCATTGTTTTCCCACTTCCTGCTGCTAGCTCCTCACACCTTGTATACATTTGTATTTAATTTGTGCAGCTTATATGAAACTCATTTCTGCATGTCACGCTGCAGCTAAGCATGTTTCAGTTTGACAAGGATGCAGTTTCATGCAAAACAAAGTCAGTGGAGAGCGATGAGTTGTTTTCTACTCAGGTCTTGAACAACTTATTAAATGTGCTCCGTCCGATTTTACCTCCACGGGATAAAATGACGCACCATCGCTGCCATCTGCAGAGCCATGTGCAATGACCCTATATACATATAAATCTACTAGAGACATCGCTGATAAACTCTGGCTTAATGGGAGCTTTTAAAGTGACATAAAGAAAAGAAAAAGCAAAAGCAGGAAACTCTGGCCTGCTGCCAGATTCACTATATGCCCCCATGACATTTCACATTCAGTTTTCCCATGACTCATGGGGCCCGGGGAGCCGGCTCTAAGTGACTGCACTCAACCAGATGATTAGCTTGACTATTCTCAAATACATATATATACATATATAATAGAGGGGGGAATTATGCTCACAAAGAAGAGAAATGATTGTTTGGGTTGGTGTCATGACGGATATTTTTGACCGCCAAAAAGGAGTCATTAAGCTGAAACTCTAATCTTGTGTTTTCCCGCTGATATGTGTTTGAGTGGCGTCACAGAGAGAGAAATGACAGAGCGAGCGGCAGGACGGAGATTTCACAAACATCTGTTTCTATATCTGGCTTGTGTTAACAACGCGCTCGCTCCTAAGCAACGACTTCTGGATGCATTTGAGCTGTGTTTGTTTGCGTGAGCCGGTGGGTGTTTGTGTACGTGTCAGTTGATTTCTAGCAGATTGTGTGCGTAGGTGTAGGTGTATACAAGCGCGGTAGTGCAGTAATTGGCATCATAATTCACTTCGGTTTGGGTAATAAAGAGAGGGCTTGGGCTGACAGACAGGAAGTTTTGAGAAACACGGCGGCGAGCTCGTGCTGTGTAAACATGTCACAGTTGTCCTGTTTGTCCTGGCAGCCGTTTGTTTGATGTGTCAATAATGGAAAGTTATTCACAAGTGTAATTCCAGTTTCCGGTGTATCTCAGCTCTTCACGATCATGAATGTTCCACTGTCTACTTGGTGGGCACGGTAGGCTGGTAGAGATTTGCCTCCACTCTTTAATACCCTAATAAAAAAGAAATAATCGGCTAAAAAAACTAAATTATCAGCACTGAACCTTCAGGAGATACATCCAAAACGAGCTTTGATGTATTTCTCAGCTATAGGGCTTCATTATCCTGTCTTTAATTAGCATAGTTTTTGTTTAATTGTCTGTCGATATGTGCGTATCTGAGGATCCTGGCAGAGAGAAAGCAGTACCTCAGCCTCCAAGTGTTGTAAGTAAGTAAATTTATTTATTATTTATTAAATACTTTTTACAGACAAGCAGTCAAAAAGTAGTGTAAAATTTTAAAAAAACAAGTAAAAGAACTTAAAAAAAATGAAGTGGCATAAAAACAAGTTAAAAAAAACACCTGTATGGTGTTATCTTCAGTCGCTGAATTAACTTTTTTATTATCTTTACTGTAGACCTCGTCTACATGTCTCTGAGCAGTAACTTCATTTCAGTTCACGTCAGGTCAGCGATTCCTCTCTGATATCCCAGTTTGACTCAGCGCACAGCGAACCATCTCCAGCCGAGATGAACTGAATCATCTTAAATAAACTGAGCTCCAGAGAAAAAACACGGCAGTGTTCACTGTGAAGCTTTCACTGAAAAGCAGCTTCTGAGTCCTGGAAAAAATCATGTGAAAAAAAAAAATTTTCACTGGGTTTTAATACATGAAACTGAGTGAAAGAGACACATGTGTGTTCCACAGTTGGGTGGAGAGCTTTTTATGCTAAAGTCTGCACAGAAACACAGAGGAATGTTTAAACACCAGCGAGTCTGCAGATGAAAGAAGTTAAAAACTGTCTTATATACATCAAACAACTCGGCCTGTTAATTTAATGGAATGGTAAATGGCCTATATTTGTATAGCGCATTACTTAGTCCCTATGGACCCCAAAGCGCTTTACACTACATTCAGTCATCCACCCATTCACACACACATTCACACACTGGTGATGGCAAGCTACATTGTAGCCACAGCCACCCTGGGGCGCACTGACAGAGGCGAGGCTGCCGAACACTGGCGCCAACGGGCCCTCTGACCACCACCAGTAGGCAACGGGTGAAGTGTCTTGCCCAAGGACACAACGAACGAGATTGTCGGAGCTGGGGCTCGAACCGCCAACCTTCCAATTACAAGACGAACTGCCAACTCTTTAGCCACGATCGCCCCTTATACTAGAGTCCTCCTCAAACCTTTTCCATTAGCACTTAACTCCTCAACAAGTCAAATGCTCAACAGACTTAAACTGTTGAGCAAGATGAACACTGCTGAATTTCCTTCTTCAGTGGTATTTAAGTCAACAAGTGTAATCTTTCAGATCCTCCTGTGTCTGAATGATGGAGCTGATGGTCTTTATTTATACTGGTCTCAAACACACAGCTTCATGCTTATATGAACATGCTGAGTTAAATGAACTACAAACAGTCGTGGTCAGAATGTTGCATCCACTCATCATTGGCATGAATGTAAATGTCCCTTAGCAAGTTGCACCTCAACCAGACACTTTTGGTCGCCATCAACAAGCTTCTGGTATAATTCTGGCTGATATTTGACCGCTCTTCTTGGCAGAATTGGTAGAGTTCATTTTAATTGTTTGGTTTCCTTGCATAGATCTGGCTTTTAAGCGCAGTTAACACATTTTTAATAGAGTTCAGTTCAGGGCCATTCCAAAACCAGATCATTGTCCTATTGGAACACCTAACTGTGTCCAAGTTTCCACCATCTAGCTGTTAAATTCAGGTGATGTTGAAGAATTTGGAGGTAGTCCTTCTCCTTGTTCATTATTCCAACCATTTTGTGTAATGTACCAGTACCTGATGGCAAAACAGCCCCAGAGCATGATGATACCGCCACCATGCTTAACAGCTGGTGCAGTCTTCTTAGGTTTGAAAGCCTCACCTTTACTCCTCCAAACATACCTCTGGTCATTGTGACCAAGCAGCCCAATCTTTTGTCTCATCTATCCATAAAACTTTTCTCCAGAAGGCATCTGGCTTGTCCATTTGGGCAGCTGCAAATTTCAGTTGAACATATAGGTGTCGATTTTGGAACAGGGGCTCCACCAGGGGGAGCAGTGATTCTGACAATTAGGCTGACACCATTCAATCCAGAGGTTCACCTCACACAGATGTGTCGGGGAAGATACTGGTGAAGCAAACGGTTTTTGATCATGCAGTTTATTATGCTTGACTGTGTTGTTTTTCTTTCGTTTCTTATGCATCTAAACAATCCGGCTGTAACCTTTTTTGAAAAGAGAAAGGTGTGGGAAACGACAATAGGAGCCAAGACTAAACTGGAAGGGTTGCAAGATGATTAACAAAATTAGGAGTTTTCTCAAGTTTTCTTTTTCTTTTATTGATTATTTTTGTAATCAAAGCCTGAAAGGCGTACATTCTTGATTTATTTTTCTTTTAAATCCTGCTGTGTGACATTTTTCTTACTGTCATAGCAACTAAAGAGTCTACAGGCAAAAATATATTATTAATACCGCCCCCATTAGCACCACCAGCAGCATAAAAGCCTAAAATGACATCAAGAGCCCAACCAGCAACCAGCTATCAGGATATCGATGAGTTAAATGGCTCTGCTCCCATTTGTGAACATGAAGTTAGGAAGACACCCCCCCCCTCCGGGGTCCTGCCTGCAGGCTCTGCTGACCTCTTTCTGGATCCATAATGTGGTCAAAGTCACACTCCTCTACTGGTCGCACTGTTATATCACCATGGAAACAATGACATCACTGCAGGATGGGGCTGATGCATGCCAGGGAACATCTACTGCTGTGATGAGTTGGGGGCTGAAAATAAAGGGTGCAGAAAGCCAGCAGCCGGTTTCAGTTAAACTCAACCCTGAATTGCCTTAAAAGGGGGAACATCAGTTTGCAGTTACTTAAAATGAACTGCATAGCACACATTAATGAATTTACTGTTGTCATTGTTTTCGAGTGAGGAGCATTTAGATTACATAAAGTGAATATATTGTCATGGTTACTATGATGATGACTAAGCACCTGTATGGGTTTGTTTGTGTGATGAAAACAGTTCCGTTCAGACTACATCGTGTTTTGGTGACAGCTGCAGCAAGCAATGTGTTTAACTAATGCACATATGTCCAAATTTGAAGGATTTTTTTCAAGCTTGGAGAAATTTTGGAAGGGTCATGGAAATTTGCTCACAAATTACTAACAGTAATAATAAGTTAAAGTTAAGTTAAAACCTACCAAGTATAACTTACATACACCAGTTAGACATAACATTATGACCATTACGACAAGCATAAGGATTTGAGCAAGTTTGACAAACTGGCCAGATTGTGATAGCTTGATGACTCGTTCAGAGCATCTCCAAAATTGCAGCTCCTCTGGGTGTTCCCAGTCTGCAGTGATCAGTTTCTGTTGAAAGTGAACCAGAGACAGGGTCATGGGCGGCCACAGTTCAATGATGCACATGGGCAGCTAAGGCTGGCCCGTATGGTCTGATCCAACACACAAGCTACTGTATATCAAATTGCTCATCACAGCTTGTTGCAGAAGAACGTGCATAGCCACAGATTAGTCAGAGTGCCCACGCTAACCTCTATCCACCACAAGTTCCCCCAATGGGTACATGAGCAGCAGAACTGGACCATGAACAATGGAAGAAGATGGCCTTGTCTGATGAATCAGTTTTCTTTTACATCACGTGGATAGTTGGGTTCATGTGCATTGCTCACATGACCGACAAGTGTCATGGTTTGAAAACTATGGGTCCTCCCATCCATGTGGATGTTACTTTGACACGAAGTATGTACCTAAGCACTGTTGCAGACCATGTGCACCATGGAAACAGTACTCCCTGCTGGCTGTGGACTCTTTCAGCAGGATAATGCACCCTGCCACAAAGTAAAAGTGGTTCAGGAATGGCCTCAAAATTCCCCAGATCTCAGTCTAATCTAGCATCTGTGGGATGTGCTGGACAAAAGTTTGATCCATGGAGCCTCCACCTCAAAACTTACAGGACTTATCAGTCAAATCAGTCATCCAGTGTTGTTATATTGTCCTCTTTAGTAAGTATGTGGACATGTTGAAAAATTTATTGGTAAAACTGTATATATGAACCATAAATTATTAATGACAAATTAAAGAGTTTTAAGGAGGGTTTAAGGAGGTTATATCCTAAAGTCCCACAATTTTACAATCCCTTTAGAGGAACAACTTATCAACGGTGGGGAGGAAGAATTCCCTTTTAACAGGAAAGAGTACTTCAAGAGACCCAAGAGCTCGCGGAGGGGCAGCCATCCACCGTGACTGGAAGAGTGTGATGGGGAAGAGAAGAGAAAAAATAGAGCCCCGAGACACGAGGCAGCAACATAAAAGACGTTTTTAAAAACTAAGTAATCGTCAATTTTATAAGTTTTATGAGTCGATAAAAATCTTATTTTACCTCCTCCCACCCGTAGCCACCATGTATGAGTCTAGCTCATCTTCCTGGCAGGAGATACATGGACAGATCTGGACTGTGACCAAAGTAAGGGAAGAAGGCCCAGATACTTAGATCTCTTGAAGCAGTTATTTGATAGGAATGCAGATACATAGTGATATAAACACAGCAAAAAGAAAGGCTGGTGACTAATAATAATAGACAAAGCAAGTTAGAAGGGTTTTTATTGATTAAGTAGTTTATTCAGCCAGATTTTTTGATACTCAGGTTATTGTTTAAAGTATTAATAAATAAAAAGTAGGAGACAAACAACCTTGAGCTTTTTTACAGTTTAATTATCACGTGATTTAGAATATTTAATTTATTTTTAATTGTAATATTTTTTTACTGAGTAATATCAACATCATCTAGAAAACAGTGCTTTTGAAAGAAGTGCTAATATAATCTCAGTGCACCTCTACCCCAGTTATTACAGCACTTAATCTGTAAGGAGTGGATATCATCCCCTGCCTCGTGTTCACGGCTGTGAGTTTGTGTGTGTGTGTGTGTGTGTGTGTGTGTGCCTCGCTCATCGTGCTGCTCTCCAGCATTTACACAGTTCATTCACACTTAGCTGAAGGCACTCGTTACGCTTCATACCCCCCCAGCCCCCCGCCACATGTTCTGCTGAGTCAGCAAAACATAATCTATCCATCTGCTGCCAGAGGAGGAAGCCACTGGATTCTGGGTTGATTACAGGTCACGGGAAACTTTTTTGTCCTTTTGTACTTCACAGTTCTTCTGTTCAGTGTGACAGTCAGCCATCATCCAGTGCACCAATGCACATGTAACAAGCTGATTTGCTTGAAAAAAGACACGAACAATAAATAAAACATCTATATCTCTATAACGTGTTAATTTCATACAGACATTCAGTAGATACTATCGTGAGATTAGTCTGCTTGAAGGCAAATAGAAGAGATTATGATACTGTTAATCTGTAGTGTGGTGTAGAAAATCTTACCTAGTGAACGTGCTGATCCAAGCTGCAAACACAAAGGTTCTCCAACACACACACATTCAAACACACACTCGGCCTCTCCCACAGAGGATTAAGGCCAGGTTGGCCTACTGAGACAGGCTGCCAGAGATTCTATCCTCCATCCTAAATGGATGGTGACATTCCGATGTGAGTGGCGCTCCACGGAGGCGAGATGGGTGACCCAGATTGGGGTGGGGTTGGAAGGGGGGATGAGGTGCAGACAGGGAGGGAAGTGTGGTGGGATTAGAGCTGGGGCGGTGCGATGAGATGCTGGGGGTGGAAGGTAGAGCGGAGCACAGCAGGGGGTCATGAGAGTGCGAGACGATGGCCGTAAAAGAGGAAAGAAAGACGAAGAAGAGAAACCCGCTCATGTCCAGTTAGCCCCAGGCCTGCTGCCACACCTTCTCTTCTTCTTCTCTGTGAGCGATCACACTGGCACGTTTAATTTAAGGCATCAAACTGGAGATGTGATGGAATTTGACGGATCACTTTTGACTCCAAGTGCTGTTGAGCTAACCCTCTAAACATTAGAAAAATGTGATGGTCCTCATGCTGTGCTAACTGTTAGGATTGTACCCTATCTAAAAATATAAAGATCAAACTTCATTTTGTTGTACTTTGTCTGTTCAACCCTGCAGAGTGTATTTCTTAAAGTGTGTTGTGTCTTAAAAGGGAGGGATTGCTGTGGGAAACATGGGAGGAAAACAGTTATAGGGCTTTTCATCACTGCAGAATACGCCTCATTTAATCTTCTAATTTTTTGCTGTTGTGGTTGGAAAATAGCCACTGCAGACTTTATCCCTTTCTAACAGAGTAAGACTGGTAAACAACCAAGGGGAACCGGTGCGAGAGGGCAATGTCGAATCATGTTAAGTGCACGAGGATGACAGGGTATGCCTGGAAAGCAAGGTCTGGAGAGCTGGCAAAGCCAAACAACAGAAAAAATAGACAATTTGGCGTGACTTCAGTATAAAGTGTTACTGAAGTCCAAAGGTCACAGAATAAATTAAGTATAGTTCTAATCTGGGGATTTAAAAAAATCAGAATTTGTTTGCTTATACACTCACCAAACACCATATTTAGACCATATTAAAGTAATAGCCTCACAGAGTTGTTGCAGATTTTCCAACTACTCATTCATGATGAGAATCTCCAACTCTACCACATCCCAAAGGTGCTCTACCGGACTGAGATCTGCTGACTGCAGAGGCCATTTGAGTACAGTGAACTCAGTGAACTTTCTGACACCTGATGGTGTGTTATGGAAACACTGTGGATATAAAGGGATGGACATGGCCAGCAACAATACTCAGGTAAGGTGTGGTATTTAAAGGATGCTCAGTTGGTACTAAGGAGGCCAAAAGGTGCCAAGAAAATATCCACCACATCATTACACCACCAGCCTGAATCGTGATAAGGCAGGATGGATCTATAGTTTGATGTGGTTTAAACCACGTTATGACCCTACATCTGAATGTCACAAAAATTGAGACTCACCAGACCAGGCAACAATTTTCCAATCTCCTATTGTCTAGTTTTGGCAAACCTGTGTGAACTGTAGCCTCAGTTTCCTGTTCTTAGCTGACAGGAGTGGTACCCAGTGTGGTCTTCTGCTGCTGTTGAGATGCTCTTCTGCTTACCTTGGTTGTAATTTTGACTATTTGAGTTAGTGTTACCGTCCTATCAATTCAAAGCAGTCTGGCTGTTCTCCTCAGGATATTTACTCTTTCATACCATTCTCTGTAAACTGTAGAGATCACCTTTGAATGGAGGATGCAGAATGGAGAACAAATCACCTTTCTTCCTCATTCTGATGTTCAGTTTAAACTTCAGCAGGTCATCCTGACCATGTCTGGATGCTGTTTAGAAGCACACCAATCCACACGGTTTTGTTGAATGTCTTTGCTCTAATTTTATTTATCAGTATCCTGCAGAAGTGTGGAAAAAATACATGTTCTACTCCTAATGTCAAGGTGTAATCTAATAGTACTGCAAACAGGCAGTACTCTTTAATTGAAGACTTAATTGGCCCAAAACTCTGTAAATTAATGTGAATCAATAAGGGGAAAGTGTGGAGTCCTCATGTTTTTTTTTTTTTCAACGTCTTTATTTAAACAGCCAGGGTTTCTGGCATCCTTTGCAGGGATAACTTGTGAATGCCAAGTGTGGCACGATATTGCTGAAAAAGAAGCTAAAAACAGGTCAGAGTGGTTCTGAACCACCATGAGCACCATGTGGCTGTCAGCGCACCAGTTTTCTTCCTTAGCAACAGCTGGGACTAGACTGAGCCCTGGGCTGAGATTTTCAGTCTCAGACAGTTTGGCCTAGTATCTCTGAGTGTCAGTAGGTCTTCCTCCTCCTCCTTCTTCCTCTTCTTCATCTCTCTCTCTCTCTCCCTCTCTGTCTGAGCCTCACACTGCAGCAGACATTAGCTCCGATCACTGCGGGCCTGTCATCATGCGACGCTGCAGGGTGGGAAAGGAGACAGGAAAGGAGTAAGGAGGATGGGGCGACACCATCGCTGGCGTGATGGTTATTTTTATTGCATAGTTTGGGGGTATAATAGATGTATTAACATTCTGCTGAGAGTCTGACTGACCGACCCATCCACCCGCCTGCCTGCATGAAGGTTGTGCCTCAGAAGGGAGAGGAAGAAGAAAGGAGTCTTCTTGATGGTTTGTTATGATGAAATTAGTTGCAGCTGCTTGTTGATAATGATTCTGTTTACGGAGGCTGGCAGACACGGGAGGCAACATTATGTGTTTGCTCTGGAGGGTAAAATATAGCTTTAAGTGAGGCTGCGTGCTTGATTAAAACGTAGATACTTCAGCAGCACGTACTTGAATGCAACAAAGCTTTTTGTTATTGTAATTGGTGGAAATGTGCTCGTTGTGTGCATACTGAGTACTTGTTTGCTACTGAATGGGGTGAGCCTGTCAAACCCATCTGCTGGACCCCCCCCCACCTACCCTTAAGGCCCGTTGTGGTTGCCATGGTAACAGCCTCCTTATGGGATATCAAGGGTGTGTTCAACCACGGTGTCATAGCCTCTCTGCAGCAGAGTGTCACATATTTTGGATTAAAAATGGAGAGAATTTGTTTTTTACTAATCACCGGCTTTTTTTTTCCATCCCTGCACTCTGTGGGGCATGGGGGGGAGGCGGGGGGGTTAATCCAAATAATCATACAGTGAAGGCATGTATTTTATCAGGTGGTGTTGCCTTAAACACCTTTATGATAAAAGCAAGACCAAACAAAGAAACTAATGATTGTGACCAATGAGATGCAGATATCTCCCTCCTGTCTCAGCACGGATGCTGAGACAAAGGCCGGCCGGTAAAGGATCAGTGTAGCACACTGCTCCCTCTAGTGGCCAATTCTGTAAACTTCACCATGCATGGGGTTTTCTCCCTCTTATTGTTGCAGCAAAGACTCATCTCTGCCAAGACTCATCTCTTTATAATTATTATTATTATTGTTTTTATTTCCCCCTTAACGTTGTCCTTTCTCCTGCCCCCCACCCTTAGACACAACAGGTGACCCTTCCCCTCCCCGGTTTCCCAGCAGGCAGGCATGGCAGACGGTCAGCAGCCAGAGGAGCACTGGGCCTCCAACGGCCAGGAGAATGGCGAGAATGGCTACTCCGCTTACAGCTCGGCCTATAGAGAGAATGGATACCACGGGGGTGGGGCGACTGCGCATCCTGGGACGTCAGGTAGGCGCGTGGTGTGTTTGCGAGCGTGTGCAAAAGCATGTGCATGCAAAGTTGTATCAATGGCATTGATTGGACTGCCCGCACACACCACCAGATGGGTCTACAGCTGTGAGGATTGTGATTGGCTCTATCATGCTGGGCAAGAGCAGTCAATCTCATGAAGGCACTTGAACAAATCAAAGTGTTTTGATTGAATGAGTGCTGAACATGGACAGTCTGCTGTAGCTGTGTTAACAAAGGCAGAAGGACATTGGGGTGGTCTGTGAAGGTACAGTAATGGCTCTCTGGTGGGTGTAAAATTGGTGATTCCCATCCGGTGTTAAGTGGAAGAATTAGCTCAACTCGTCTGACAAAGTGGAATTACAATTAAATTTAAGAGCGCAGTGGACCAGATTGAGATTAAGCACAAAAGTTAACAAATAGCAACAAATGAAAGTAGCCAAAAAGGAAAAAAGTTATCAAAAAAGTTATGACTCTAAACTTATTAGGCTATAGATAAACTGCCTCGAACAGTTATAATCATCACCATCAATCATCACATGCACAAATGTGGAGGGTTAAATTATCATGTAATTGCAGAATATAATTATACTGTGAAAAAGTCTTGAGCCAGCCTCTTTTCTTTATATTTTACTAGGAGAATGGGAAATAGGTAAATGGCCTGTATTTGTATAGCGCTTTACTTAGTCCCTATGGACCCCAAAGCGCTTTACACTACATTCAGTCATCCACCCATTCACACACACATTCACACACTGGTGATGGCAAGCTACATTGTAGCCACAGCCACCCTGGGGCGCACTGACAGAGGCGAGGCTGCCGGACACTGCCGCCACCGGGCCCTCTGACCACCACCAGTAGGCAACGGGTGAAGTGCCCAAGGACACAACGACCGAGACTGTTGGAGCCGGGGCTCGAACCGGCAACTTTCCGATTACAAGACGAACTGCCAACTCTTGAGCCACGATAGGTGCAGTGATTTATTGAAATGTCCAAACATCCATGGAAATGCAGTAAAGTTTCTAATGAGCTTGAAAGTCGATATTTGGTGTGACCAGCTTTATTCTTCAGCTTTATTCTTTTCTAACAAGGTATGATTTTGTCAGTGAGTTTAAGATCATTGTCCTGCTGAAAATGAAGCTCTTGCCAATCGACTGCTTCAATGATGTTAAGTTCCAGGCTGTGGAGAGGCCAGTCAATCAAACAATGAAGCTGCTGCCAATCAGATCGTTTCCAGATTGTATTGCACAGTTAAAATCTGATGCTACTTTTCTGTCTACATTTTGACAAGACTTCCAACACCACTGGCTGACCTGTTTCACAGGTGGCTGTAGACGGCTGTCACTCTTGTACCTCTCTACTGAATTCCTCCATACATAGTCAATAGTTTTTGATTTTGGTTCTTTAAGCATGATACTTCTTGTTTTGTCCAGTTTCTTCAATTATTTTTAAGGACACTGCACACCATGATGAGATATGCAAAGTTTTCAAAATCTCTTTGGGAATCACATTGTTGGTGCAAAAATACTATTTTATGTCAAACTGTGTTATCTTTGGTGTTTTTCAGAGATTCAACTAAAGAAATGAGAACAAATTATGTGTTTTTGTGACAGGCTGCTAGTAATAAAGTGTCTAAAGATACAATTTAAAACTGGACTGGACTGAAAACGAGTGGAAAAAGCAGCCGATGTCCAAGTAATCACTTGAAAGTCCTTCAGAAAACCTGGAGAACTATTGCTCAAGAGCCATTTAAAAATAAAAATTAAGTCTGGCTACATTTGAAGCAAGATATAAGGAAATGAGGGGTGGCTTTAAGACTTTTCCAAAGCACTATACATTGTGTAAAGTGTCTATTCTCAACCAAATTAGTTGCCTGCTATAAAAGAACAAAAAGACAACATTAAAGAGACAACATTACATCTACATGGAAACAACATCAAGATCCACTTCTTTACGGTCCAGTGACTGCATAATATCAGGGTTCCAGCCATGTTTGCTGCCAATAAAGTGTTTAAATTGTTTACTAAAAGCATTCATAAGAAGTTGAGCTGAATAAAGAAATACCAAGAAAACTGAATGAATAAACCCTTAAAACAGACAGAGAAAAACTTTTACGCTTAGTTTTCTGGAAAGAGTAGGCAAGAAATACCTCAAGCTTGTAATTTAGATAATGCAGTGCTACAATAAGTACATTTGGAAAGTTTATGATGTGTTGATCTTGGGTGTATTCCACCTTATAAAGCTTAATTAAATGTAAAAAAAAAAAAAAAAAAAAAAAGAGTTTCTCTGCATCATTTGGGTAAGTTAGTGAGTCTGTTTGCATTTATCCTCAATGGGCAGAAAAAAAAGGCCCAATTTATTAAATCTCAGAGAAGCGTCCAGTCTTGTGCTGAGCACTTACCATTCATGAAGCACACACAACCTGCCAAGCTCTGAATTCAAAGGGAGACCTCACAAAAAGATAAGGTCAGCAGAGTGAATCGTCTTCATTTCCTTCCTCCCATCCATGTCTTGTCTTCCCGGTGTGTCTCTCTCTCTCTCTCTCTCTTTCTCTTTCTCTCTCTGTCTCTCCCTTCGCAGTGGATGACTCAGCCAATTTGCCTCCCTCCCCTCCCCCCTCTCCATCCGCTGAGCAGATTGGGCCTGTGGCACAAGGTACACCTATACACACTTAAAGCCAATCCAGGCTATCCAGGTTGACGGTGTGAATGGTTGTGAGAGTGGCACAAACGTCTCTAAAAGACACCCAAACACACTTGTCCCTAAGATTTAAAGACAGGGCATCCTCTTCCTCCTCTCTCTCTTTTCTTTTCCCCCTACCGTTTAATTTCACGGTGCTCTGTCTGCATGCCAGCTGATCGTCATATCACCTTTAAGGAGTTTGCAGCATGCATAGCATGCCGCCCTGTCCTGTCCACACTCCTGTATTGGTTTTAAAACACATAACAGTTAGTTGAGTCGTCAGCCCTGCACACAAGGACTAGGCAATACAAACACTCTTCCTCCATTCAGGCAATGGTACATTACCAGCCACTGGAGTCCTTCATTTCATTAGTCTGCTTTCCACCCCTCAGCATCTCCTCTGTTGTTCCCTAGCTCACTCTGTGTATTGATTTTTTCCAAGTCTGACTTTCAGCTCTTTAACATATCTGTGTGTTTCTTCTTGACATGTGGCATGCAATTACAAAAGTGTAGCGTTGTATAGTCTCACTTAGAGCTGGGCGATAAAACGATAACGATATATATTGCGAAATAACTTTTTCTCGATAGAAAAATTAAACTATTGCGATAGACCTCATCTCTCTTGTCCTCTTAAAAAAAAAGAAAAAAAGAAGAACAGCCAATCAAAATTAAGTAGCGCAGAGCCGAACCAATCACAGCCGCAGCGTCACGTCACGTGACTTGTTACGTACAGCACAAGTGCCAAGGCGCACATGTGTATTTGTTTGGGAAGCAGCCAGCCGTGCAGCCCGGGTAATGAAGGAAATCAGTTTGCCGACTAGAGAAAAATCAACCGAGAGCGTGAGCGAAGGTTACCGAAGAAAAAACAGATGATGGCTCCAATGCCGGAGAGCTTGTCGAACGGAAGGGCCACAGAAGTTTGGTAGTGTGAAGGTATTTCGGCTATTTCAAGTCTGACAAAAAACAGAGTAGCGCACTGTAAATTGTGCCGAAAGCAAGTCTGGAAATACAATAAAGCGGTGCATGCTCAATCTCTGACTGAAAGCGCTAATTCGTCATTCGGCTTTTGTCAGACTAAAGTAACTGTTAAAAGTGTTTGAAAAGCTAAGCTATACAACAAGGAGAGATTGAGAATTTCCTTTTAGTTCTCAGTTTATTTGATATTGACAAAAGTTAGTCAATTTTGTCTGTTCTTCTGTAAAACGACCTAAGATTTATTTTTAGAATTAAAATTTTGTTTCTAAGTGGAATTGACAATTTAGTGGTCTGTTTTGTTTGTTCTATTTTGAAACTTAAACGCTTTAGCGGCTGCCTTTTGTGTAGTTTGCAATATTTGCCTTTATTTATCTGAAACTGAAGTCTCATGTTCCTTAAGTACATCTACCCTGTTGAACTTATTATGGGAAATAAATATTTAAATCAAAACAAGCTGCTGATTATTTCACATTTTACTTGTGAGCAACGGCACATTTAAATCTTACAAATATAGTTATTTGGCTTATATCGTGATATATATCGTTATCGCCTGAAATGAAAAAAACATATCGTGATATGATAAAATCTTATATCGCCCAGCTCTAGTCTCACTGCATGGTTTAGGGTTAGTTTCTGTACTCAGTGTCTGAAATTTAGATCTGTGGTGCAAAAAGAAAAAATAATAATTAGATATGCTCATAGACCGTATTAAAAAGATTGAAATAGCCACTTTGACAGCTGGTTTGTGAAGTACTGCTTTTTTTTCAGTCATTGCCATCTTAGCTTTTTGAAACCTGAGGTGGGAGAGAATAAATCTGACTCTGAACCACAATGTAGGCCCCGCGCTTAATCACACACTGATTTAGTGTAATGTTGACTTTAAATGGCTTTTCTACTCAATAAGAATTGAAGGTAGTACATGAGACGCCGTTGTTATTGTTCCATCTGCTAGACGAGTCGCCCCCTTCTGGCCAACAGGTTTAAAGTTATACTATCTAAAATTTTTACCACTAGATCTCAGTAAATTGTAGATTGCAATCAAGGATTGATATAGGACAAACATGGTTTAGTCATCAAAGACAGATAAATAATATTAAAATTAGACTGTACCCTACATAACCGACGAGGCTGGTCGACATGTTTCTGCTTCTGTGTGTGTAAGAAGTGCAATGTTGTTTAAGATACTTGAGTAATATCAACACTTAGCAATAAATAAGGAAAAAGAAGGAAATCTAATATAGTCAGTTAACAATCAGTTAAATATTTTGTAGTCACCTCAAAAGTTTGGGCCACTGTTCATCTGTAGTAAGTGTTCTCAGACGGCAAAAGCAACTCCGGACCAGATCGCCCCATGGTGTAGGCTGTTAGGCCACTGTTTACCTCAGCTGTCAATGCCGGGTGAGAGGCATCCCGCTTTATTTACTCTGAAGGAGGCTGTAAAACTTTGTGAAAGGAGTTCAATACAGGTTAGTGAATCAGTGAAGCTCATTTCTCTCCAATGACAGTGACACTGAGGTCAGTTATTGAGGATAGCCTTAAATTTTATGTCAGTGAGTGCTGCTGTTAGCCTCACTTAGCTGCTATTAGCCTCTGTTACCTGCTGTTAGTGAAACTTTCTTTGAAGTGAATGTAACATTGTTGGACTCAGACACTTAGTGAATTAACTCTCATACCATGTAAGAACCTAATCAAACTGTTTATCAGAAGGAAAGTGTGAGTTTTATGTATTTTAAGCCTAACATTGGCTGGCATTAGCCCATAACCAGCTGTTGTTATTTTTAGCCAGCTCATTGTCAGGTGTGGCCACATATGTAAACCGTTCTTCCTAGCAACTGCATTCAAGATGGCAGGGTGACATGGCAGCTTCCACAAACCAGCACACACTCATATGTACTTTTAATAGCTTAATAATAACTTATGTATATTTATCAGTACAATATCCCTTTTTTATATTAAATAACCTCAAAGTACAAATACTGACTTAACTTTAAGGCACTTTTCCGACACAGAGGCTATGCCCATCTTTTACGTACAGTCTATGAATAAAAAGACAGCTGGCTTAGAGCTTTATTCAGGATTAATAAACTGTTATATACTATTGTAGTAAGATAGTGTAACCGCTTCTACATCTAGTATGCAAACCGTTAAATATTATGTATTTTTTCATAAAGACTAGGCTAGAAGTTATGTCGATTGCATCCCATGCATCTCCATCAGAGCTGAAAGTGTCTTGTAAACCATGTAATCCCAGTTTTGTCATCCTCCATGTCTCATCTATGCGTCTTCCTTCCCTGCCCAAAGATGATAAAGTAGAGGTTGTCAGTCAACAGCAGGATGAGAAGGAGGAGGCTCCAGAGGAGCTCAACAGTCACCAAGAGGATGTGACATATGAGCAGCCAAGAGATTTGCTCTTAGAACAAACAGATTATTTAACAGAGCCCCAGGCTTTGGGCTGCCAGCAAGCCCAGACCCCTGAGGCCCTCAATGGAGGAAGTCATCAAGGTGATCACAACCCATCACAAAAAGGTGTGTGTGGTTTTCTGTGTGTGCATACAGTTTGTGTGAGGGTACAGCGTGAGTGTACGTCTGCCCGTAACCTATTTTGCATGCTCCTCTTGTGTTCTGTAGCGGGTTCAAAAACTCTTAATAAACTGTAATGCAACTGAGGCTTTGCTGCCAGCCTTCCTGCAGCTTTGTTGCTCTGAAATCCTTAAGCTTCCGCTTCAACACCTGAAGTTGCAAAATGACGTGGCAGCATTTTGAGTTCGTGCTTTTTCATCCAAAACATTACCATTTGCTTTCCATCGGAGCGACATCAGAACGCCCGATCAACCATATTACAGTTGATCATTTCTGCACCTTTGTATTGCCAGCTACATTGCAAATGCAGATATCATTGTCTAAACTGTAAAGCCTTGTAGATGTAATTGTTGCTAGAATTATTGCTCTGTATATTTTTTATGTGGGTTTTGCTGGAATATTTGTGTGTGAAGCAGCTGTTTCTGAGAGTACCCACCTGTATGGGTGCCTCACAAATCAGTCCTGAATGTATTTTGAGTCTGTTATATCACTGCTTTCAGTTTCACTGTTGTTTTCATTTCATCCCAAAGCAAAAGTTAATTTCCTATTGTTGCTAAAAACACACTTAGGATATTAAGATTCACCCTCATTGCTCATCACTATTGTGAAACTTAATAAAGATTATATTGCAAATATCATTTTTATAATTTGTGCACTTTAATGATTCATTCATATCCACAGTATGCCAATGTTTGCAGTAGAAATTGCAGTAACACCATTTATACATCCAATAAAAGTAACTTATTTTGATCACCATGTTGATGACCATATTTTATAAATCCTCCTGTATTGCAATAGGAATTCAGTGTGTTCGGGTATCATTTTCTTCTTGTCATCTAACATCATGCAACTCATTCCTTCATTCCAGTTCTGCACGCTATATTAGGTGCTGTGACCCCCCCTCTGTGCTGTTGTGGCCTGCCACAAAATACACTGTGCTGTGTGTATTGCTTGATGGAGAGCTACTGTATCTATGTGCAGACGGCGCCGGCTTGACTGTATTGGCTAGCTTTTGTGGATGCTGCAAGCAAAGCTTTTAGCTAACATGACCCAACACAAAGTTGTACAGTATCCTTCAAACTCGCAGCCCAGCCAGAAGAGAGAGTCAGTAAGCCATCTTGTGAGTCCACTATGAAGGAAGATGAACCGTCGCCACCTGAGAAACAAAGAGCAAAGGTAGAAGGAGAAGAACCTGCCTCGACTGACCCTCCCCTTCTTTCTGATAAAGAGAAACCTCTCCCCTGCACTTCCTCAACAGAGCAGGGTAATCAAGACAGAGAGGGTGGGAAAGAAGAGGTCACTGACAGCAAAATACTTTCAGAGTCTAAAGAAAAAGAAGCAAAAGTTGTTCTGACAGAGGCCTCATCAGAACTTATGGCAGAAGAAAAAGAAGAAGCAGGAATTATCTTACCAAGTGAGTTAGGGTCAAATATGAATGAAAGCAAGGAAAAAACAGATGTTTTCGAGGCAGTCAATAAGGAGGACCAGCATGGTGCAAATGACTGTAGATTGCATGACACACCACTGGTCACTGACATTCAAAAAACAGACCTGTCGCAAGAAACTCTGACGTCAAGTCCAGAACTTGGCCGATCAGATGTTTTTGTAGAGCATGTGTCAGGATCAAAAACCTACTTTGACACATCCATGGAGGGTCGAGAAGAAGAGTCGCCACAAACCCAGAGCTATTATGAGCTCAGCACAACGGCAGAGACAAAATTAAGTGGAGATGATGAAAGCATTGTGCAGAATACGGAGAAACAACAAGAACAAAACGTCAAGACATCTTCTGGTAAACTGGGACTGGAACAAAGAAGTCTTTCCTTGAACATTACTGTTGGGTCTTCAGCCGGACAGACAGTGAAGGAAGAGAAATCAAGGACCTTCATGGGAAGCTTGTATCCAATCAGTGGAAGCTTTGATGAATCAGAGGTTTATCCGTCAACTCCATCTGTGGTGAGCCTTCCACCTACATTTCCTCCAGCTGTCTCCATTACTCCGACTAACACTGAAACACTTGAAAATATCCCCACTGTGGCAGACGAGCCCTTACCTTCTGATAAGCACACAGATAGTTCTAAACAATCAGGAAGCCTCTCTGAGATGTTGGACCTGGCTGGTGCCCTACCTCGTCCATCCCTGGAGAGGATGGAGGTTGACTACATGAGAAGAAAGTCAGTGCCCGCCAATGTATCTGCCCTTGTGGGAAGTTCTTTAGCCAAGCTTGCCTTGACAGATCAAGCCCCAAGTGTTGTCTCACGAGAAAACCAGCTGGAGGAGGTGGGCTACTGTGTCTTCAGTGAGTATTCAGGGCCCATGCCTTCTCCCGCTGATGTACCCAGTCCCGGGGACTCTCCACACCAGCGTTTCCCTTCTGTAGAGGGGGAAGATCTAGGGGATTTGGAAGCAGAAGATGTTTCAAAAGGAATACAACAACAAGATCACAAAGAGGTTACCCCTGTGATCTCTCAAATACCAGTGGTAGAAAAGAAAGACTCACCAGTAAAGTCTAACCTGATCCTTGAAAAAGCTGTAACCAGTGGAATAAAACCGGATCGGCTAAGAATCCCAATGACTACCTCGAAAGACAGACTGAGTGAATTTCGTTTGGAGACTGGGTTGCCAGGGGACATAAAGATTCAAGCTATTCCTGAGGTAGATGTTGAAAAAGACCCATCAAGAGAGGCTTCACCTATCCCACCAGACAGTTCATTCACTTTCGCTCCTACAGAAACTGGAACCAAGGTTCCTCCAACTCCAACAACTCCCAAGTCCCCAGATGACACATCATCAGAAACCCAAACTGCAGGAGAGAAAGCGCAGAAAGATGACCCATCAGAGCTAAAAGAATCTGGAAATGCTGATAATAAACAGTCAGAGTTAGACAAAGAAAATCTGAAGCCTGAGCAGAAAGAATCTGAAGAAAGAAGTGATGAACCAGAAATGCCAAACAAAGACTTGCCTTCAGGATTATCTCAGTCTTTAGAAGAGAGCACAGACAAAACTAAGACAATCCAAAGTGAGCACCAGACCTCAAACACTGCTCAGGATTTAATTACTACAAAGCACACAGATGAGAAAAATGACCAAAACCAGCTGCAAAAAAGCAGTCTGGCGAAAGGCTCACCAAAGCTTCAAATATCTTCTCCGATCATCATTATCCCTCAAGCACAAGTAGATGAAGAAGCAGAGGAGGAAGATGATATTGAGATTGCAGAGGAGCCTCAAGAGATAATGGAAGAAGCCCAAGAGCGGGATGAAACAGGGAAGAGTCAAACTGGAGAAGCTGGGAAGGAAGAGCAAAAGACAGAACAAGTGAGACTGATGGTGGGTGACCAGATGTTGGAAGAAGATCCGAAGTCTGGAGCAGAAGAATGGAGTCACAGCGCCCAAAACAGCGACGAACCTGCAACAGACAGTTCGCACTTGTCTCCCTGCTCTGACCACGAGCTGACACAGCAAACAGAGGAAGGAGGCAGAGAAGACATGGAGGCAGATAAAATAGAAGAGGACTTAGACACAGATAAGGTGAAAGGGAAGACAGACGAGTACGAAGGGGTGAAGAAAGAGAAAACAAGGGAGGAAGAGGAAGGAACCGAAGATCATAAAATGATAGAAGAAGAGGATGGAAAGAAGGTGAGGAAGGAGGAGGAGGAGACCTCGGATGTTCTTAGCCAGACCGATCAAGCACCTAACGATGAAACCACCATGGACGTGTCCATCCTAGATACAGACAGTGGCTGGATGGATTCACAAGGTACCCAGAGTAAACCTGTTAATAAATCAGTTGTTTAAAAAAAGATTAAAAGCCTTTAAATGTTTATTTAGTTAAATAATTTTGGTTTAAAAACTTGCTAGCACCAGAAAACTTGTTTGGAAATGTGTGTTTTGTGCTAAGCTAGCTCCTAGCTAGCAAGGAGCGTGGAGAATTAGCCCTCTGTTGATCCTTCTCCACTGCAGATGATGACAAAAGTATTATGACTGAGCAAATCGAAGCCCTTCCTCAGCCCCAGAGCTCGACCAGTAAGCCTGTGGTGGTGGACAGACCCGCTAAACGGGGCCCCGGCAGATCAAGGGGCACTACTGAGTCTAAAGTATCCCGCAAAGTACTGAGCCACCATCCACCAAGAGAGGAGATAAAGAAGAAAAAAGGTTCCAATTCTGTATTTACGCCTGAAATTTATAATCCTTGTCATCTAACCGAGGTTTGCATGTCGGTATAATCTTGTCTCTCCTCTCTGCTAGTAGGCATCAGGAGGGCTGACCAGAGTAAGGTGTCAGCCCTCCAAAGTCGTTCCCCATCTCGAAAGGGTGTAGCCAAAGCGGCGGCCAGACATCCTAGGCCTGCTCTGCTTCACGGCTCTGCTAGACGCAAGGCCACAGGTGAACACTTTTCACCCGGAGTCAGTGCCGTGGATAGAGAGAGAGTAACACCCAAATAATTTAAGCATTTTTTCAAATGTAACCTGGAAAATCAGTTTTGGATATGTGGCGTTTGATGTCTTTGCTCTCTCTCTCTATCGATGGCTTATTGAGGAATCAAGCAAGGTGCAGTGTAGCTGGCAAACATCATGTGCTGCTGATTTATTTTTTAAAATTCTGTCATGTCTGGTCTCCTTTGGATTTCTTTTTCTGTTTTGTTTTTCTAAAAGCTTTGAACATGCTTTGTTTTTTTCATTTGTCAAACATGGAGTATTTGCTCCCGCTCTGCTTCAAATTCATGCTTTTATTTTTTTCTGCTCAGTGATGATGTCGTTCATTGTGACTGGTATTGACTAACTGTGGTTTAACACTTGTGTGTGTGTGTGTGTGTCTCCTGAAAATGGCCGCATGTTTGAAGGTTGTGTGTTTTGTCAACAAGCGAAGTGAGGGTGACGTGAAATGTTGTGATGCTTAACGTGTACAGAAGGTGCTTCTGTAATATGAATGTGCTCATATGTCCACTTTTTCACTTTGTATTCAGCAAATGTGCATTTGTGTGTGTCACACTGATGAACATGTTTGCTTCACAGGTGTGGAGCACCATCAGCCCCTCAGTGTGGCCCACCAGTCCAGGGAGAGGACCACTGTAAGTATGACGGTGAACACAGGTTTATTATTTTTTGTCTTTCAATTGAAATCCTCACAAAGTTAAGGTTATTCCAAGAATGTTTTCATCATCTCTCAGTAATATTGATCCCTAAAAGACCGCTTTCTTCTTATTGGCTGTTGCCTTCCTATAAGCTCAAAGCAATCTGGCTATTCTCCTCTGACCTCTAACATCAACAAGGCATTTTTACCCGCTCGCTGGATATTTTCTCTTTTTCAGACCGTTCTCTGTAAACACTACTGATGGTTACATGGAAAATTAGATCAGATCAGCAACCATGCCTCATTTAGAGTCATTTAAATCACTTTTCATCCCCATTCTGATGCCCAGTTTGAGCTTCAGCAGCTCATTTTGATCATATCTACAGACCTAAATGCACTGAGTTGCTCCAATGTAATTTGCTGCTTTTGCATTAAGAAACAGTTGAACAGTTGTATCTAACAAAGAGGCTGGTGAGTGCATTTTACCGTACGACTCTTTAGGCCATGGCATCTTCATATTTTCTGTTTTGTTTGGGGGTTTCTTCTCTTTTTTTGCATGTCTGCTTTTCTCTCTCTCCATAATCATTTTGTCTTGCATGCTTGCTTCTGTCCTTGTGTCAGTCTCGACAGAGAAAATCTGTGAGTATAGACATCAAAAGTGCAAAAATCTTTTACATTTTACCATTAAAAACACACTTATGATGTGCAGCAACAAGCAACACAGCTCATTCAAACGATTTCAGCCAAATTCTGTTTCGTGTTCCTTTCATTTCACCTTTCATTTCATTCCTAAAGATTATTAAATCAAACAGAAATAATAATAATTGTTCATGTGGTTCATTTGGCATATTTATAAAGACAACAATGTTCTTAGATATGTTCGGTTAAATCAAAACACATACGTACACAGACAGTCTGTCCTTGAGCCACAAATAAACACATTGCATTTTTACTCCATCCTGTCTCAACTTTTCATTTCTCCATCTGCTTGTCATGCCTGTCTTCCATCCTGAACATCTTCCACCTACCCTGCATGCCTTTCCTCCCTGTTGTCATGGTCACGGTCAAGAGCCCCACAAGGGCGGTTGTATTAAAGATGGCAGTGCAGCGTCGGGGGTTCGATCGCGAGCCCCCCCGGCCCGGCTCTGCCTGTAGCCTTAAACGGAGCCCCCTCGTACAGGCGGAGCTCTGTGAAGCCCGTCCCTCCTCCGCGTGCTCACGCCCGTCACCTCTGTCTAAGAAATGGGTGGAGAAGGTAAAGTGAGGGTGGGGGATAAAAGCAAGGGTTGAGGGGTGGCTGTGACCAGCGTGTGCATGCCTCAGCCTGCATCTCAACTCTGCCTGTCTGTTAATCCAGGAGAGAGCGTACCGGAGCCCCGAGAAGAAGTCGTCCCTCCCCAGGCCGGCCAAGTCTCTGACACGCCACATCCCGGCTGCTGAACAGGAGGACAACAGCACCCCCTCCAGGCCAACCTGTAAGAATCTCCACGGTCCAAAACGTTCAGATTGTTTGCTTCCCAGATTAATTGCTTCTTTATTCAGCCAGATTATTTGTATTATACTTTAACTCCCAACACCTTCCACCTCCTACCTGCTGTTTTACCCCGATTTTCCCTTTTTATTCCCTTCTTCTGTAAAGCGTTCCGAACAGCCGACACCAGGTCTGGAAGAGCCCCTAGTATGGCAGGTAGAACACCTAGTAGTTCCTTTTAGACCTTTCACACCATCTTCATCGACATCTGTTTATTAGTTTATAATGTTTATTTATGCTTGTTTGCTTTAATAACTCTAAGATACGGACTTATATTTTCCATAGAAGAGAACTCTCCCACCAGAGTTCTCTCTTTTAACAGGAAGAAACCTCAGGCAGAGCTTGGCTCAGGGAGGGACAGTAATCTGCACAAAAGTTTAGGGTCACTCAATTTTGAAAGAAAAGCATATTTGTTTTTGTCTAACAAACATGAAGTGGATTGGAAATGTTGCAGATGGCAACAAATATCTCTGTTTCTGCCTCAGTGGCCAATGTTGTTTACCTCATGCAAATTTAATGGGGCTGGATCATCAGAAAACTCTCGTCCAAATGGTTAAAAATGCAATGAATCTGGCCTTTTGGGTGTCTGGAAAGAGGTTTTCATTCAACAGTGTGTACTACCCCTTTCATAAACAAGCACAATTCAGCTGTTCTGGGTATCATTTAATCAAACCGCCAGCTGAAAACTTGTCAGGTCTGTGGATGCACTTGTCTTATTGTCTGGTTTTGTACCAGGATCTCCTCTTTCTCCTTCTCCTCTGGTACAAAGCCATCTTGCCCTGTTCCGAGAAGGGTCGAAGATGTCCCCCTTTACATGAGACTTGTCTTCTTGTCCACACGCATCGAGACAGTGTCCCATATTTTGAGTAGCTCTACTGTACAAAAGTAAATAGATATTAATTCCCCAAGAAATTCAAAGATGGTAATCACACAGAACAGCAGCTGAAGTAATGTTTGATACAGGTGATCCTTAAGACCAGAAAAACTGCTTGTAAGAAGTTAAACTTATTATGTTTGTGCCTTCCACAATGGGCCGCTGGAACATGAGACTGATTGATTGACCTCATATGTTAGCACAACAATCTGCAGTTCTGTGCAAAAGTCTTGAGCCACCCCTCATTTCTTTATATTTTACTTCCAAGGTGCCAAGGTTTTTTGTAATTCTTTTAAAGTGCTCTTGAGCACTTAGTCCTCCAGGCTTTCCTAAGCTCTTAGACATTAGACACACTTTTTATTTTTTCAAACGATGCCCCATGACATCACAATGATGCCATAAAGTTTTGCAAAACGACACACCGCATGAATATATCCAAAAATCTCAAGTTTTTACAGCTTATAGACGCCAATGTCAGCCAGTTCTGCTCCAATCATATGGGTAAGGGTGATAAAATGCACCATTTTAGTATGTTAGTGCTTCAAGGTCATAGTTCAAAGGTCAGGGTGACACAAATTGGGAAAAAGCTTTAGTTTCCATTGGAAACAGATATTTTTACAGCGTGTCTAAATAGGCTTTATCCACCCTGCAGTTATCCTATCAGAAAAGCAGGTGTGGATCACAGCAACAGGTGTGTTCCTTGTTCTCATGTGTCACCATGTAGGATAAAATCTTATTGGTTCTTCCCCGGTAACACGGCAACAAGCCACCAGCAGCTAAATGAATTCAGCTGCCTGTGTTTGTCCTTTCAGGCTCCTCTGCAAACACTTTTTGTGATCTTGGCTGTTTGCTTAGGTGGAAACTGAGCAGGTCTTTTTCAGTGCTGTGTTTCTCCTCCATCGTCATCATCATCATCATAAGAAGAAGCAGATGAAGGATCACTCCTTATCCAATAGTTTGAAGGTTTTCTTTTCATTCCTCCTCCTTCGTCTTCTCATTACTGCCCTCTCTTCTCTTAAGGTACAGACTCGGCGCGTTCCCGATCAGTCCACAGCGGCGCCTCCACCCCGGGCTCCTCCGCCGTCACACCCGGCACGCCCCCTAGCTACTCCTGCCGCACGCCCGGCTCCCGCACCCCGGGCAGCCACACGCCCAAGTCCTTCAGCGTCCTCCAGGAGAAGAAGGTGGCGGTGATCCGAACCCCACCCAAATCTCCATCTTCTGTCCAGCGGCAGCTGAAGGTCATCAATCAGCCTCTGCCTGACCTGAAGAATGTGAAGTCCAAGATTGGCTCCACCTCCAACATTAAGCATCAGCCGAAGGGCGGACAGGTAACAAGCAGTCCTGAGACACAGAGTGACTTTTGTCTTTGCAGCACACAGAAATACAGGGAAAAGGCAGGTAGAAAAAGCACAGATTTCCATAGATTAATGATTTCTGTCCTTAGAAGTGTTATGTGTGTACATAATTCTGCCACATGGGGGCAATAAAGTACACATTTTAAAATAAAAAAGGCCACGCAAGACTTTAAACTGCAAACCAATCACGATTAAGAGCACAGCTGTTTTTAACTTTAATTATTGTCAGTTCTTTGTATTATTTCCCTCAGTCAAAACAGGTCATTTTAAGAGATTTTTTAAATCCATCCTTTTGTCTATAATCATGAGTCAGTATTACTGGATGCTCTGTGAGTGTCAGAGTGTAGAAAAATCTTAAACAGCTCCTGCAAACCCGTAAAAACAATAGGCAGCTTTAAAAGGATGGGTTTTTTTCTCCTTTTTCTCTCTAGAGATGTCATAAAATGCTCAAATAATCTCCTCGTGCTCTGCGTATGCTCTCGCTCACTGTCTGGTGTGCCTCTAACCCACCGTCTGTGTCTGCCTCCCTCCGACTGTCCTCTGCCCTCTCCCTGTCCACCGTCATCTCCATCAGTCTGGATGAATCGTCATCAGCTGCATCCTTTCCCCTCTTCCTCCGTCTTCCTCCTCTTTCTTTCCCAACAATTTTCTCCCCAGTGACCTTCGGCTCTCCCAAAGTTTTTTTGTTTTGTTTTTGTAACATAAAGCCTTCCTCCTAAGAAAACACCGCCTCCAAGGAGCAGCCAGCCTGCAGAAGCATTTGCCCCTGAGGGAGCTGCTTTCGTCACTGTGCAGGATTTTCCCTTCCAGCTCTGGGTATTAATAATTTCAAGCGTGCAGAATTACCTATGGAGGAGTCACATCAAGGTCACAGCATAAAAATATATCATCTCTCTTCCTTTTATCCACCCTTGACTTTCAGAAAAAGATGTCTTTTAGAAACCTACGAGATAAAAATTTTAGAGGATCTCAAGGTGGCCAAGCTGTTAGAATAACTGAGAGATGTTCCTTTGCACTGAAGTACCTCACACATGAAATAACACATGGACTGCATGCAGATAGGAGACAGAAACCATCTCCTTGTTAATCTTTGGGGTGTAACTGATCATTTTAATGTCCCCACAGTGCTGCATTGGTGAGGTCATTAACCCTGTGATATATGGAGGTGGAGTCGATTCACTGCCAGCTCTCCTTCCTTCTTTGGGGAGAAATGTGACAGAGGGACAGAAATTTTTAATGAGGCTCGGTGACGCACGGCTTAGCGGAGCAGCACAGGAGCGCAGACAGATATATACACCAGAAACATTAGAGGACCATTTTCTGTCTTTTCATATTAGCTTCTGCTCGCAGAGAAGCTTTTCTTCCACACAAAATCAATCTATGTAGACTGAAGTCTACAGGAGCGTTTTTTATACTAGAAGGACTCATGGGTCAGTGTTAAGTAGCTCATTCCTCTGAAAATGGTCCGGTACAAGGACTGGACTCAAAACTAAAGAAACACTTTAAGAGACCTGAAAACAGTAAATGTGTTATTTCTGTTTTCAGTATTGTGATTTTCCGAGTTGCAGTCGGCATATTTTCTGCAGTCTGTCTAATTTAGTGATTACATAATTATTTCATATTTTTAAAATAAACCAAACAGGCTGTCATTGGGTTCAGTTCATTCGCTCTGGCATTGGTCGACCTTGCAGAAAGGCTGAAACCTCTGAGCTGAAACAGCCACAGAAGGAATGAGAAAGATAACCTCTAAACACAGCACATGTTGTTATACGTGGGAATAAATCAACATCAGAGTTGTCAGAAGAATCCAGGTCAGTTCAGTGGAGACTGAAGGAGGCTGGTTCTCAGAGCTCTCATGTGTTTTTCCTGAACCCCTTTTTCTCTTTTTCCTTTCTCTTTATAGTTTGTCTTCACTTTCTGAGTCTTTGAACTGCAGCGCAGTGCCCCTTTTTATTATTTTATTTTATTTTTCCTGTACAAGCAACACAAAGAATGATGGACAAAGCAGAAGAACTCTCACTGGTTGTGTTAAATCCAATTTATTACCATTTACTGGGTTTTTATTAATGCAGGGGAAAAATACGTTTGCTTGTTTTCTATTTGCAGATTTGATCCTCATCGTATTTATGACGTCTTTATTTTTTTATTGAGCATCAGTCTGAGCATCTCTCAGGAAAGAAACTCAATTTTTCATTTTTTCTTACTCACAGTGAGGCTTAACTTGACCAGTGAGATTATTTCTGCCTCCGGGACAGCTCTGAGAATAACACAAAGTCAAATTTGTCCTCTGTAAAAGATTCTTGGAAGGTCGTTTTTTGGGCGTGACTGCAGGCTCAGTTACAACATACGAGTCGAGCAGTTTGTGAAACCACTGTTTGGGGTTCTTGCACCTTTTTATCTTGGTCATTATATCCTGTATATAAAAGGCAGACTCTGAAAACTGAAGCCAGTCTGCATTCCTTCTAATGACCAGCAGGGGGCCATTAGAAGGAAGTCAGATTGCAAAGAAACCTAGAAGACTATTGTCTATTATAAGTCTATGGTGACAAAGGGACAAAGGGAGTGACACTAAAGTGGGAATTAAACATTCACATCACTGCTATTCTCAGAGCTGTATACACCACCACGAAGAAAAGCATTGTTAGTGCTAATGATGCACGCAAACAGACCCCGACCCCTCACTGCACACTTATCTAAATGAGGCACATACAGTGTTTTCTTTTTTTTTATTATCATTATTATCCAATTTTATTTTAGGTTCAAATTTTACACGAGAAGCTGGACTTCAGTCATGTTCAGCCAAAGTGTGGCTCCAAGGATAATCTGAAGCACTCGCCCAAAGGAGGCAATGTATGTACGCCTTTCTCGCTCTCTTTTTTCTCTCTTTCTCTTATTTCTCTTTCTCTTTTTTCTCAGCTGGGGCTGTCGTAGCACTCTGTCATGCTACTTTTATGTGTTCACGCGTCTGTCATCTGTCCGTCTGCCAATCCGTTGTTTCGGACAAGCAAAAGAGAAGGGGTTTATTTCCAAAGGTGTAGCACGCCCATGTTACTTATTGTCAGTTAGCACTGCTTAGTGTTTAGTATATAACAGGAAGGTTAGCATAGACTGGAAACTGGGGTGGAGGTGGGTTGCAAAGCAGCTTGCAGAGCTAGCTGTTGGTGGAAGATTTGATTTTTCTTTAATTTTTAAAAATTGTGGATATTGCACACTGGGAAGTAAACTCTTTCGTGCGCTTCACGTTTGAGACGTGGTGCTAAACAGGACCTTGATTTCTGCATAGGCTTCAGCTCATTTCATGCAGTCTGAATTCATGTGCACTCGAGTTAAAGTGGGCATCGACAGACTGATGTAAACCTGGCACGCCTCTACAGGATTATTTTAAGCAGGAAAGTAGGAAGGGTTTTTTTATTAAGCCCCTCGACTCCACGCCTGTGTGAGAGACCCTGTGTGTTCTGTCTGTTTGTATTTTTTTTAAAAAGAAAAAAGTCAACCTGTCATCCGCAGGTCATGATTCCAAGCGTTAAGCTGGACTTTAGCCACGTTAAGTCTAAATGTGGCTCCCTGGACAAAATCCAGCACGCGGCAGGCGGGGGAAACGTGAGTGACTTAGCAGAAAATCATCTCATCCAAGATCTGTCGTTCTTGATAACACCTCACATTAAGATGTGTGTGAGCCGTCCTCGTGGAGTGTGTTCGTCTTCATCAGCTGTATTTTGTGTCTCAGAAACAAAAACATTTACAATTGTATAATCTTGCATCGCGCATTCACCTGGGCCACAACATACAGTATGTCTGCATAGTGCATATATTTCATAACATAAACCAGTTCCCTCTGCAGCCTGCAAGGCTGTCAGTTTCTCTTGTTTACAATGCTCGCACTAATTCACATCACCCATGGACAATAAAGTTTAATTGAAGCACCTGCTCCCCGTAGCGTCACACAGTAGCGCCAGTGTTCTGTGTTTGTTTGATGTCTGCACCGTCACTGCTTGCGTTCATGTTAACCTCCCCTCCAGGGATCTGACATCAGCCTCTCTGTGGCTCTTCTGTGGACTGCGGTTGATTGACTCACGCCGCCTTTGTCTAGAGATTCGTGTCATCTCACCTCGTCCATTTTCTTTTTTTTTAAAACCTGTCGCTTTCCTTTCACTGCATTTCATGCCTGTTATTTGTGGTTTATTCATATTCAAAGCATTTAAAGGTGAATTTGTGCAATGTGCCACTGCTCGCAGGTCCAAATCCAGACCAAGAAGATCGACCTGAGCCATGTCACCGCCAAATGTGGCTCCTTTTCCAACATCCACCACAGACCAGGTACTGTACAGCCACAGCTGGCCTTTTAGAAAAACTTAGAGAATTACATTAATTATACAATGTATATAAGGGCCTTTTCTTAAAGGAATTCTGAGACTAGTTGTCATTACCGTTGAAAGAAGTTACTCATACTATAAACTTTTAAAAAAAGTGGTGATATATAATCTTTATGTATATCTCACTGTAATCCACGAAATCTCCAGCTGAGCAAAAAATCCTAGGCCCACAATGGTTCTTATCTATATCTCAGACAATGACCATCATCATGTTGCCTAGCAACCACCTACCAAAGAGTTAAAATGGCCCATTTGCAGTGTTTATGCACCTATGACTCCTTATAAAAGCTTCGTATCATTTTAATTTAGTGGCAAAAACATCTCATTTATATCCACAGCAGTTGAATTATGCATGATAACTTATGATGTCTAAATGCTGCTTAGCAACTATCTAACAACACACTAAAATCGCAGACCAAACAATACTCCAGCATGCATTTAACTAGTATATATGATATATGAAAAAAAGGAAGGCATCCTACTTGTACAAAGTATTTAAGGCTCTCTTCTTAAAGGAATGCTAAGACTAGTTGCTATTAGCTGATTTTGATTTGTCCTTATGGATATAAATGATTTTTGTGCCATTTAGAGTGTAACAAATGCTGTATTTTATGTTAAATGTTGATATGGATCATTAAAACCTTCCAGTATTGATATATGTACCAATTCTCTTTATGTACATCCACTGTAATCCATGAACCCTCCAGCTGAGCAAACAAACCCAGTCCCTGATTGTTCTTATCTATAGCACATCATTACACTGCCTAGCAACCACCGACCAGCAAGCTAAAATGGCCCATTTGTAGTATGCAACTAAAACTCCTTATAAATGCATTGTATAGTTTTAATTTCAGGACTGTACGCTCTCATTTATATCCACAGGAGTTGGATTATGCATGGTATATACTAATGTCTTTATGTTGCCTAACAGGCACCAAGCAACAGACTAAAATCCCAAACAATGCTGTAACATTTTTAAAAGAGGGCAACCAGCAAAGTACTCCATAACTAAATTTGATGAGTGTCTTAGACATTGACAACTCGTGTAGAACAAAGCACCAGCGTTAGTGTTTCTTCTGTTTTGGTAGTTTTTCCACTGAAACGCTACAAATGTTTGTGCAGCACACATACTCCTCCACAAATAGCCAGTTTCTGGGCTGACTGAAGGTGGTTGGAAGGTTTTATCATGTTGCCCAATCCTATTAGGAACTTAATGTGAAGACGCTGCTTGATTCTACACAACTATCAGCTGTGCTGCTGCTCTGCTACATGTGCTGCAGGCAGCCCGGATGGAGTCAGAGCTGCTCTGCTGGACAAACTATGACGGTTTCTAAATGACCCCAAACCTCTTTTACCATTTAAATTTTACTCTTTTAGCAATTGGAGTTACTGTTGGTCACCATCCATTTTATAATAGGTTATCATTAACGCTCTTCACTCATTTTATATTACATGCTTGTCTTTAACTTACAGTGCAACACATAGTTCAGTGGCTGTGGGTTGCACAAAAGGAGTCAGAAATTCCACGCAGACCAACATAAAGATGTCAAACTGTTTGTCATATTTTTAAAAAAAAACAAGGCCCAGTAACACCAGTCTGAGTGAAAGTCTGTTCTTGTCAAATTAGCTGTGATTTAGTAAAAACATATGTATTTCCTTTCATCGTACCAATAATCGGATTGATATTTCTTAATTTTGTCTGTCATCTGTCCGCTTACAGCTTCAGTTTTGCCCCCATGATGTCACCATTTCAATGATTTTTACAAGAAAGTGTCAAAGCAAGAAATTGAATATTGCATCCGGTCTTATATGATACTATATAAACTGTATAAAGCAGGTCAAAGCTGGCACTTGTGCCTTTTTCAGGCTGTGCAGTGTGCAGACTGAGATTTTTTTTTGCCCTGAGCATTGCCTAGGAGAAGTGGTGTCCTGCAGGCGAGCGATTCCTCGTGGGTTTAACACTTCTCTTCTCCTCCTTGCTGTCCTGTTCCCAGGGGGAGGACATGTGCGTATCGAGAATGTGAAGCTGGACTTCAAAGAGAAGGCCCACGCCAAGGTCGGCTCTCTGGAGAACGCCAGCCACACTCCCGGAGGCGGGAACATCATGGTAAAAGGAAGCCTCTTTTTATACCAAATGTCACTGTCAGTTCACGTTAAAGAGGAAAAAGAGCGTTGACCTAAACCATCTTCCCCTGCTCACCAGATCGAGAGCCACAAGCTGAATTTCCGGGATTCGGCCAAAGCTCGGGTGGACCACGGTGCGGAAATCATCGTCACCCACTCCCCCGGCATCGAGACGGGAGGCACCTCTCCTCGCCTGTCCTCCGCCGGCAGCATCAACCTCCTGGAGTCCCCCCAGCTCTCCACGCTGGCCCAGGATGTCACCGCTGCCCTGGCCAAGCAGGGCTTATGAGCCAGCTGCCTCTGCTTAGGAAAAATACAAATCCACACCATCACCCCTCCTCCTTTTCCCATCTTTCCCATCACAAGCTTCCAGTGTTTAACGTAACCCCCACAGTTGTAGCTGGTTGACCGTCTCGTCCAATCAACGATCCCTCCGTCCCTTCCAAGCGGGATTTTAAAAAACTGAATTCTTCATAAATCTTCAACGACACTCCCCCGTCTGTCGGTCTGCTTTTTATCCTCTCATTCACTCAAACGTGGACTGTTCTGTTTTAGATAAGCTGAATGCCAAGGTTCAAGTGGTTCAAGAAGGTGGTTTTACGATTGTACAGTATTTTTCTTTGGTCCTTTTTCTGTTTATTTGTTCTTCTTTTTCTTTGGTGCGTTGAAAAGCACCGACACATTCCCACTCGCACGGGGCTAAAAACTTCAAGTTGGACCCCTGCGTGACATCCATTCAGAATTTATACGGTACTGAATGCAAGATATAGCTACTAGAGAGTAGGTGCTAGTCTTAAAGATAAGCGAGAGACTTAACTGACCTGCAAAAGAATGGCTGATGAGCATGTCTGCAAAAAGAACAAACAAAAAAAACGTGTGACATGAACTTTTCTTTGTTGCGTTTGTTGGATTTCCTGAATTGTGCTGAATTGTTGGACAAACTTGTGTTCTCTTGTTTTCTTTTTATATATAAATATATAAAAAAATATATGTCACTGTAGTTGGAAGTATTTACAGTTTTGTACGTTCCCTGTGGCTGCTCTGGCTTATTAGCATTTAAATGTGGATAACCATTGCAGCTCTGTCGAGTCGGGCGCTAAAAGGCTAGCTTTCCAATAGATTTTTGTGTTTTATTTTCTTCTCTCGTCAGCCGTCGGGCTGCGCCGCCCCTTCCCCCCTCTCTTCTTTTTATTTTCTGGTTTTACATTAGCGCTGTGGTTTTTATTAGGCTACAACAATGCTGTTATGCTGGCATGGCAAATAAATGATAAATAAATTAGATCTATTTGGAGCGATCTTTGACTTTTCTGTGTGAGTGTAAAATGGCCCGGGTGCATTCTAGCATACGGGCCCCTGTGACCTTGCTCCTTTTGCAAAGACTGGGTTGTGTAGTGTATTTGAGTGGGTGAAAGCCCCGAAGTTTGTTTTAAAAAGTGTTAAGTGTGAAGCTTTATATGAAAACATTCCATTTGAAAGAAGTTTTTGAACGTTTGCGGAGATGAAAAACGTGAAGAATGGGAATAATACCCCACAAAACTGCAGCTTTTAGAAGTTTTTTTTTTTTTTTTTGAAAAAAGAATAAAAAAAATGTTCTAGCATATTCTCTGCTCACCATTATGAGACTCCTCCGCCCCCCCACCCACCTCCCCTCCTGATGTCACCTACCCTTCCAGTGTTTTTCTGTGCTTCCTATATCCCTCCCCTCCCCCTCTTTGCCTGTGTAAGTGTATTTAAAAAAAAAGATTTAAAAAAATTGTAGATGTGTGCACACTTTCCGGTGTTTGAGACGTACTGATGACAAAATGCTCCTACAGGATGATGGCAACAACAAAAATAAAGAAATAAAAGAAATAAAAAACTGGTTCATTCTAGTCTTGTGGATCAATTCTTTGAAAATTCTCATCTTTTTGTGAAAAACGCGTCAACCTGCATGTTTGGCGTGCCTGTTTGGTTATCATCAGCACGCGTTTTGAAGGTTAAATAAAAATGTCATCATTATTCATTAAACAGGAGGCATTGCTGGCATTACTGTAGTCATTTGAAGTTTGTATATTTGACAGACAAACGATTTAAAACCTGTTATAATTTTCTATAGTTCTGCATGAAGTTGATATGGAGGGTAAAACATAAGGCATGGGGGCCAGAATCGACCCAACAAACATCAGCCCTGTGGACAGCTTTGGAAAATGTGAAGGAGAGGATAAATTTTGGACTTTTGACTGTATTTTCACAGATTTTACAGCTTTTTCTGCTGTTTAAACACCTCTACGGTCATTCATACTATACCAAAGAACAACAAAGTAATTAAGTGATAGATAAACAATTAAATAACAGCAACCTTTCCCTTTTTTCATTACTACACACTTAATGAGTTTGTTAGTCTGGCAAAACAGTGTTTTAAAAACAGATATTTTTTGTGAATTAATAAAAACTTTCAGTTTTATTATTATTACATGATTTTTTTTCTGTAATTTTAAACATTAACATATTTTAGTTTATGCTCAATGAGGCGCGACGACAGATTTCTTTAGCTTACTAGAGAAGCATTTCTTTTCTCGGGTTCTAATGAAAGTTATAGTTGGACAAACACAATTTTTGCAGACTTGGTTCTATACACCACTGCAGCTTTTAATTCAAGAGGGTTAACAAAACTGTTAAGAATTACAGTCATTTCTGTATACTATCCCATTTTCAGAAGCTCTAAATCAATTAGACAATTGACTGACAGGCAGTTTGATGGCCAGATTAGGCCTGTTCCCTTCTTCCATGACAAATGAAGCAGATAAAATATCTGAAGTTGATTCCAATCCAATTTCACAGCTTCTTACTTAAATATTAGGGTCAAAGAAATGTCAGCGCATGTGACAGAGGCCATCATTAGAGCTGAAAAGAACTATCAGATATATAGCAAAAAATGTAGGAGTGGACAAATCAGCTTCTTCTTTAGAGGAAGGAATGTTCTAGCACACGAAGACAATAAAGTGGATGTTAAAATAAATAAAATGAGCTTCACAACATTTCTCAAGAGAGAGACCAAGAGATGCCTTCAACAGCATGCACACCACTGGTCTCACACATGAATAAGATGGCCAGATTGCAAAAAAACATGTAAACAAGCCAAAAAGTTATGCAAACAAATTCTTGAGACAGATGAAATTTTGAAGAAGGAAAGAACCAACCCATGATCTGAAGAATATCACATCATCCATCAAACATGGTGGAGGTCATATGGGTATGTATGGCTGCCAGTGGAACTAGATCACTGGTGTTTACTGGTGATGTCTCTGCTGATAGAAGGAGCAGGATGAATTATGAAGTGTGTGGGACTATTCTCTGCTCAGATTAGCCGAATGCTGCACAACTGACTGACCTAAAGCATCCTGTTAGAGCAACCCAAGAGTTTCTCCATGCAAAGATAGAGATATTTTTTAATGGCCAAGGCAGTCACCCGAGGACTTAATATAAAAATGGCTGTGATTCCTGAACAGTTAAAAATATATATTTTTGTTAAGCCCATTGAACAAAACCAGGACTAAATCAGTGTCTTTTTCCTGCAAATTATAGACTTCAATGCCTAGATGGTGACTAAACTCCGGTTTTCAGAGTAGCATGACCCAGACAGCCCGTTTTGTTGTTGCTAAGCGAGAAGAGGTGCTTATCTTGAATAACGGGTATGTAATAGCGCAATTTATTTAAACGTGGATGGCTGTTCCTGACCACCAACCAATCGGGATTGGCTGGTGGTCAATTAGATAAATGCTTCTGAGAAATGTGCAGGGAGGCTCATCCCGTAGTAAGACATCTCACTTTGCTAAAGAACTGGGGTTACGCAAGTAACCTAAAGTTTTTCTTCCCTACATTGTTAATGTTCCTTTAACTGATCCTTTTCTGTCTTTTGTAAAGTTTCATGCATGTTCAGACCAACCCTGCTGGGATTCAATGTTCATGGTTTTAGTGTTTGCAGCGTGAGGCACTGTTCAGATGCTGTGACTGTCCATCTCCTAAGAACAGTTCTGGTCTTTCTTTTTCTTCTTTTACACGGAAACACCGTATACAAACAGCACTGCCATGTTAAAAACCACGGTGCATTGTTCTGGATTTCGTCAACAAGTTAGATCCATGTTCGTCACCTGTCCAATAATGCAGACATTATTTGGCCTGATGAGGATATTATTGCGCGGCATGGCCTCTTTAAACAGTGCGAATGTTTCGGGAAGTGACACCTGATTTGATTTTGCTGTGTTTTTATGACTCACAGCTTGGGCTATTATTAAACAACCTGTTGATATTTAAAGGGGTGGATTATGGCGCGTGTGGATGCACCACGCGGATGCAGCGGTTTAGGTCGCTCCATGTGTTGATTGCGGGGAAGCAGAGGAGGAAGAAAAGGCAGAGGGGGAGAACATCTGGCCCAGCTGCACACTGCGTCTTTAAAGCCCCGCTGCTGCTGCCGCTGCTGATAAATTAGCTCTCCGATCAGCTGTCGCTGTCCAGGGAGGGAGGTGCTGATTTCGGAGCGCTCCTTCTTCCTCTCTCCTCCTCCTCCTCTCTCTCTCTATCTCTATCTCTCCTTTGCCGCCGACCGACCGATCGACACTTGCAGCCATTTTACGCAGGACTAACCCAATCATGTCGTGAAGAGGGAGGGAAAAGCTCGCTGGTCACCTGGGCAGAGCCAGCAGCCGCGCGTCCCGGTGATCGCACACAGGCAGGCGGCCACGCAGGGTTCGGCCAAAATGGTGAAGAGGAAAAGCCTGGATGAAAACGAACCGGAGTGCGGGAAGGGAATACCGTTCCCGATCCAGACCTTCCTGTGGAGGCAGACCAGGTTAGTGACATTGATAACAGGTGTTTGCCGTTGGTGAAAACAAGGCAGGGCTGACGGGGGTTTGTCACCGCCTCACACGTCAACATTATTTGATGAAGTGATTGAGAAACCCAGTGAGTGTCTGCTCACTGATTTGTGTTAAATGGAGGAAGATGGGGCTGTGGGTGCAGATTGTATGATGTCACACCTGTAAAATTTGCACAAAAAGTGGGCCACATAGACAAAATGGGGTAATTTACTAGCCTATAACCTACATTTGTCCTTTTTTAATCTCTCACAAGCACTCTGTTGATGTCTTTCAGTGCTTTTCTGCGGCCAAAGTTGGGAAAACAGTATGAGGCATCCTGTGTGGTAAGTCATTTCATAATACCATGTGCACGATGAGGGGAAATAATCGCTTCCCTTCCCAGTAATCTGTTTTTACCTTAATGCACCTGCAAATCAAGTGAGCTCTTGATTTTGCATTTAGCAAATTAGTTTTGCCCCCGTGCTTCCTCCCATTACCCTCGAGCTAGACTCATATCCATAATGACGCTTCTCCAGATCCCTTTGGATCCAAACAGAGCTTCCACTGTCTCTCCCACAGGCTTTTGCTCGCTCGGGGCCATGTGGGACATTTAGATAGTCAAAGAAAGAGGCTTAAGTTGCCCGCCTGATGTCTCTCTTCTCCTCTTTTTTCTCTCTCCTTTGGCTGCCTCCCCAGTCCTTTGAGCGAGTGCTGGTGGAGAACAAGCTCCACGGGCTGTCGCCGGCCCTGTCAGAGGCCATCCAGAGCATCTCCCGCTGGGAGCTCGTCCAGGCGGCGCTGCCTCACGTACTCCACTGCACCTCCATCCTGCTGTCTAACAGGAACAAGCTTGGTGAGGACGCTTTAGTCCAATCGAGCTGACAGCTTCATCCAGGTCATACCCAATCGCCAAAACACAAATCTGATGCTCCTTTCAGCTTCTTTCAGAGATCATCGCTTAAATGGACAGAAAGGCAAATGATAGAATTAATATTTATGAGATTAAAACAGCCTGCACACAACACGAGATAGAGAAAAGCATCAAATCCTTCCATGTGTCAGACATGAATGAGCCACTGTTTGCATTATTATTGAGCTGGATTTGACACTTTCTTTAAGTAGGAGGTGGCAGGCTTTGAACTAAGCTGTTAAACGCCTTCAAGTGAAAATCACTGTTGCCACACAGTACGAGGGTCCTTCATTCAATCCAGGTCAGATCCCTCCTGTTGTGCTGCTTGTTGTCCTTGAGGGTTTCCCCTTTGGGAGCTCAGGTTTCATGCAAGAACATGCTAGATTGGTTCTCCTGTCACTCCACCTTTGACCAAAGCACTGGCTAAGTCTCTGTCAGTGCTCTTGCTGCAGTATTTTGGATCAACTGAAGGCTTTTCAGAGAGTTTTTAGGACAGCTTGATATTAAGGAATTACTGTATTCCAGCCTAGAAGTAATGAAATGCATTAACTAGTTTTTTAGTGTCACTCTGAGAAAGGGCATTTCTAATTATAGAGAAATTGCACAAATAGAAGAAAGCAATCCAACATATTTGTTTAATATGTGAAGTTCAGGACGTATCCTGGTCAAAAAGGACTCGAAGATTCCTCACTGTGTTACTGGAGGCCTAAATAGTGCCATCTGGAGTAAGCATCTGGTTAGATATCATATTTCTAAGATTATTAGGGTTGAGGACAATAACTTCAGTTTGAATTTAGAAGCAGGAAATTAGAGGTCACCATCAAATATGACCAGTTTTGTAGGCATGCAAGAATTTTTGGAAGTGGAAGCTTTCTGGTTTCTCTCTGGAGTCCACTTGCAGGTGACTTGTTGCAGGCCAGTCATGTTTAAGCAGATTTAAAAAAAAGTGTCTGCGTGTTTAGTATTTGTCTTTCGGTTACATCACAGGTCACCAGGACAAGTTGGGTGTGGCGGAGACCAAGCTGCTCCACACCCTGCACTGGATGCTGCTGGAGGCCCCACAGGAGTGCAACCACGAGCCCAGCCTGAGCCACGGCTGGTCCAGGGGCAGCAGCAGTAGCGCCTTCCTCCAGCCTGTGGGGAACCAGGGTTCCTCCCCGGGAGCTCCTAGCTCCTGCTCTGGCTCGGGCCTGGGCGGGTTAGGACAACAGCACAGCGGCTCCCTGCTGGAGGAGGATGAGCATACTCGCACCAAGCTATTCCAAAAGAGCATGGCAACAGTAGAGTTGTTTGTGTTCCTGTTTGCACCGCTTGTTCATCGGATAAAGGTGCGTAACTGCTGATGCAAATATGTACAGCCTTGAAATTGATTTTTGTAACAGAGAGCCAGGATGACACAGGCATTGTTGTGTTAATCTGTGGCATTAGACTATTTATAATTTTGATAATTTTGTGATTAAATTAATTTCAGCAACCCCTGTGTTGCTTAATTTAGTACTTGCAGTCAGCATCACCCTGTGCCTATTGATCTGTGTGTGCAAACAGATGAAAGGGTCAGCTTATATTACTCATGGGAGTGCACTGTTTCCCAGCTGTGCAGTGAATTACTGTCTTGTCTTGTTAGCATGTTGTAACAGAGGTTTAAGAATCTTAACAACACAAAACATTTAACCAAGACAGAATTATTGTTTCTGGTGTTTACAGGCTGTTTTTTGAGGAAAAAAATGTGTAAATATGTTGCCTTTTTCCAGGAGTCAGACCTGACCTTCAGACTGGCTAGTGGTCTGGTAATATGGCAGCCAATGTGGGAGCACCGCCTGCCTGACATCCCTGCCTTTACTGCCCTCATCAAACCTGTCAGAAACATTGTTACAGGTGAAAAAATTCCCAGTTTTTAAAGAAATTCCTACTATCTTTGAGAAATCGCCGCTATTTTTAAGGGCTTATATATAATAAACCTCTGTAAAGCTTTTAAAGAAAGTGGTTCTTAACCGTATTCCTAATATATAACCCATGCAGCTGTGTCAGATATTCCTCCTTAACATCTTTCATGTTTATTATGTTCAGCTGAACTAATTTTAACCTAAATCTGGGATACTTTTAGTTTACCATGTCTCAATTATAGTTAGTTAACCATAAATAAGCTTATAATTTCAACCTTTTATCTACTGCCCTTAGCTAATACTCTATTTAACAGCTATTTAATATATATAATTACGTTTGCTGGTGTTATATTTTTGTAGTTGGCAAATTTAAACTATTTAAATGTTTATTTTATTTTTTTATTTAAAACTGTTAATACACAAAGTTAGCTAACAGTTTTCTTCCAGCAACATAGCAGCTAAATCACTGGTGTTCATTTCATAGCTTTAGCTAGCTGCTGTAATACAGCTTTTTTATCTGTTATATTAGGCTAACAGTGTTATTTGCACAGTCACCTAACAATTTCATCTCTTTAGTTATGTATACTTTTATATTTCCACTGCTAATCTAAACAGTTAGCTAACAGTTTTGGCAATTTGGTGATTCGTACCTTTTTGCTATTTCAACTGCTGATACACCAAGTTAGCTAACAGTTTTGACTATTTGGTTATCCAGCATTTCAATCACAATAAGATGGAGTCAATCTGCTGTCAGTTTGTGATTGACGGGGTTAAGCTTGGTAGTTACATGCATTTTGTTTGTGATTAACTGTGATAAATCTGTAAAAATTGCAAATCCTTTGCAATCTACATACACAGAAATTCACACTAACGAATTTCATTTACTATCCAGGAGGAACCTCACAGATTTACTGCTCTACTATCAAAGTAATGTAACAATGCCGCCCCAAAAAATCTTTACAAAAAACAAATAGAGACGTATCACAGACGAGTTACGGTCATTGGCGCAGACTGACTTAGATTGATTATATTGTGTTTGCAATCCATCTGCATTTATAAATTAGGCGGCAATAATTGCAATGGAAAGGCAAAAACCTTCAATGCAATCACCAGGCAACCACACTGTCCTATTTTTGGTGTGTAACAAACACAATCCATAACGTTAGCTAACATTTTTAGCCATAGGACCACTCAGTTCTATAAATAGTGAAACGAATTATTCCAGGTGTCTGCTGCCTACTGCAGAAGAACCCTCTGGGGTACTTGTACCCCTGGTTGGGAATTAGTGCGTTGAGAGATAATCTATTTTTATTTGCTCACAATTAACACATGTATACTGTTATGCTTGTCTAAACAGCAAAGAGGAACTCCCCAGTCAACAACCAGTGCAGCCCCTGTGGATCAGGCAACCCGGGTCCCATGGTGAGCTAACGTTTTCAGCCCATATCTTGTCAGATTCTGCTTCCCATGTTGATTGAATGTGCTTGGGCAAGAGTCTGAGGCTTCTTCCCCTCCCCTTTTCCAATGTTCCCCCTGGGGCTGGCTGTTAATATTCATTAGCACGGTGAGCCGGGGTCATGACAGAAACCACACTCCAACCTCAGAGCCTTTAATTATCAGGAACTGTCTGCCTGTCTGTCTTCCTGATATCCATCTCTCTCTCTCTCTTCCTACCCATAGGGCTTCCAGGTGGTTTGCGAAGCCACCCAATCAGATTCCTCCTCCCCCTCAGCCGGGGAGCAGAGCTGTCGTCGTGGTAACTCAGTGGAGAAAGGTGGCCCTTCCCAACAGCAACCCCCACTGGTCAAAGGCCCTTCCAAGAAAAAGTGAGCATGTGTTATTCAGTTTCCCCTCAAGAAGCAGTGAGACATGTTGAAGCATCAATTTTAACTTACCAAACGAATGAATAAATGTATTAATAGAGACCCACAGAGGAAATCACACAAGCATTATTTTTGATTTATAAACGATCGATATTGGAGGCGCTGCTTTCATAAAATCTCTCGGAAATGACTAATTTTTCCACGCTTTAACCAGTTGAGGGTTGAAGCAGTGCAGACGTGACCCGCACTGACACAGAGCTGGTGCCATCGTCTTGTTGATGGCTAAACACCGAGCCCGGCGGCAGCGTCTGTCAAACCCACTGCACCACACGCCTCACTCCGCTAGCTTGTGATGAGCTAGGGTACATGAATAGATCCTCTTCCCCCCTGTGTAATATGTTGCTTCAAGCAGTACTGTCTCCTCTCTCACACACAACCACAGCTCTTTTCCTGCTTGTGCATCAGCAAACCCATGTGACATTTTGCCCACATAACCAGGGTAATTACGCTGAAGTAATGTGCTACATGTCTAATGCTGGCAGAGTCCCTGGCCTGGCTTGATTTGGTGTGCCCACTGCCAGGCCAAAGCTCAGTCTCTCTCAAGCTCTCTTTGGCAAAGGCAGGGCAAAAAATAAAAAATAAAAAGTTTACAATTACACCAAATCTGACCAGCAAAGAAGTTCCTCGCTGGCAGGTTTGTTTCCATCCTAAGCCATCCGCTGCTCATCGCAGCTCATTCTGATATCCAAGCATGTCACTCTGACGCTTTTTCGCAATCCTTCTGACAGCCGGCAGCTGACTGAAAATCAAAACAAGCCCGGAAACCAACCAACCCCCCCCCGCCTCCTAAAAACACCCCCGAGCCAATTATATCCTCACACATCCTCACACCAAAGGGTATGAGCAGCGGTCACATGGTAATGCTGGAGAGGGAGGATCTATCCCTCCTCTTTCCCTGCTTAACGAAGACAAATTAATTGCTTTCTTCATGCGTGCAGTGGGATTTTCAGGCTGACTGCGGGATTGAGGAGGACAGTGAGCTGAATGTAAATGAGACATGCAGCAATGGAGAGTTTTGACGCTCTCCTGATCAAAAATACCCCCCTCCTCCCCCACCAGACTCCAGATCTCTGAGGGACTCGGTTTATATTTACATCTGCCGGTCACCAGGCTGTTCGTGCATCTCTGCGCTGCACCGCACTGATAAAATCATTTCCGGCACCAGGTGCTGCGAGTAATGCAGCTTACTCAACCACCGCAATCCGCGCAGCACTGCTGATGCTGAGGCAGTTTCCATGGCAACCGCTGGCTGCTGCATCCTCTCCTACCGCATGGAGTCGGAGGACCGGGGTGGCTGTCGTCACACGGTCTCTGTGGCAACCTGACACAACAGCAGTAGGGAGAGTGAGTGTGTGTGTGTGTGTCGGCTAGACGGTGAAACATGATACAACCTGCCTCCGCCGCCCGCTCTCAAAGTGATTCATGTACATATCGACCAGCGCTTCCTGCTCCATTTATTACAGCGGCTGGGATTAAATGCCCCGCTCCGTGTGCCTCTCCTACAGTATCAATATGTTTCTTCACAGTTTGCGGTAACTCCTCTGCAGCTCGCCGACTGCTGACCTTCATTCCTGCTTATTTATAGTGGACTCACGTAGGCTGGAGCTCCCTCCCTCCCTCTCTGCTCCTCTTCCAATGATGCTGAAGGGGGGCTCTGCCCTTGTTTATCATCCTCCTTTGATGCATCATTAATGAAGCAATGTGGCAGGAGTTGATCACAGTCTAATATAACACAAAAGGTTGTGATGTAATGTAATTATATATGTAGTTACGGCTTTTGGCATTGCTATCATGATATTCAATTTAGCTACTTAGGGATAGTTTACTGTAAAGTGCCTTTTAATTCAGTTCAGTTTTATTCATATAGAACAACAGTTGGCTCAATGTGCTTTTTATTGTAAGGTAAAAGCAGAGAAAACCCCAACAATCATATGACCCTATGAGCAAGCGCTTTGGTGACAGTGGGAAGGAAAAACTCCCTTTTAACAGGAAGAAACCTCCAGCAGAACCAGGCTCAGGAGGGGGCGGCCATCTTCCGGTTGGGGGTGACACGAGGGAGACAGGAGGGAGACATGCTGTGGAAGAGAGCCAGCGATGAATAATAACTAATAATTAAATGCAGAGATGTGTATGAACACATATGTGAAAAAGGTGACTTTCACTGCACGTGTCTGTTCATTCTACAGTCCGTGTTCTATTCCATATCTGCTACTTTTAACCACTTGTGTTGAGATTTCTCACCAATGTCATGCACACGTTGCCTAGGAGTTGTCCCTCATATTGGATGTGATACAACCAAACTCAGTGGTGGTGGTTCTTGGAGGTTTTTTTGGCAACTGCTGGGTAAAACTGCTGCAAAGAAGCTCCTGCACCATAATCCTCCTAGTAATTGCTTTGGTTGCTAGTAATGCGCCATGATTTCCTGTAGTTTTTCTTATGTTGTCATCAGCCTGCCAGGCAGCTGGGCAGAGTGGATACCCAAGTTTCTGAATGCAATGACTCGAGAAGGAGGCAATGTAGAATCTTGAAATCGATACCTTAGGCACTAAAAATCAAGGTTAAATTTCAGCTACCTTCAGTGACCTTTATGTTTTTCTGAAAACATCGTTTGTGAATGTTCGTGAATGTGATAATTCAAGAAGGAAATCAAATTTTTGTCACAATAATGCCATAGGTGCATCTACTAAAAATCACGAATGACTTCAAATTCCAGTGACCTTGACCTCACGGTCAGAGGTCTGTTTTTCTCATCAACTACTAGCTGAGTCGTAGTCTAGAGAAAAATAGAGTAGAGAAGGTTCGCCTTCAGAGTAAAGCTTGATTTAGGCTTCTATGGGAAAATCTACATCACACAGTAACTGGAAACTCCGTTTGTTTCAACACTGTAACCTTCCAGCCATTCAAGTCATTATGGTATGTGTCAACCCAACGTATATTTCTCAGGCAGTGCAGGTCAGCTTATGTAAAAGGTTGCAACATACAGTTAAAATTGGGTTCTGGTTCTGGTGTAGGTTATGCCGTAGATCTGATGCAGAAGCATAATTTATGTGAAAATGTTGTGCCTCAGGACTGTAGCTAGCATGGCAAACAGTCTACTGTGTCCGGTTTGTGTCCCACTTTTCACAGTTTCACTGCAGCTTGGAGAGCAGCTGGACAGTGTTTAGAGAACAGTTCATCACTTTCATGCAAACTACAACCTCAGCAATCTGCTACTGGTTGGTTTGTCAGCTAGTACAATTGGAACTTTATCATGCATTTCTCCAACATGCTGGTTTGGTTGGCCATGAAACAAAATACTGATTGTAGCATTGAGCTCAGCCAAAGTCGTGACAGATCATCTGAGTTTATCCTTTTATGACTCCACTGCCACCCTTCAAAGTGTCGAATCAGCAAATCTCATATAGGCTGCACAATTTAAGCTGCTACAAACTGCTTACTTTTTGCTGCTAAGCTGCTTTGCAACCCAACTCCACGCCTTGCTCCTCCTTTACATGCTTTTTCTTCTTCTTCTTCTTTTTTTTTTAACTCTATCAATGTCATATGCCATATATTGTCACTGGCATATGCTCTGTATGTGGGTCTTGTTGCTACTATCCTCACCTCTGGCTTTTTGGACACAGAGATCCCAAAACAGAGGAATACTGTCAGACATAAACGGCTAGCTACCCAGTTACACCCAGTAACTTTTGTTTAAAGAGCTAAACTCTTTCTTAAAACCAACTGTGGTCTAAAAGCCGTCAGCGTTTAGGTAAATTAGACCACAGATGTAGCAGAAGCTGTCCTTACTTTATAAAAATTGAGCAATCAGGTTACATCTCATCTGTTACATCTCTCTAGCTATGTCAGAGTTGCAGGTTTCACAGAGCAGAGCAGCTACAGCAGATGTAATAAAGGCAGCTCTTTAGTCACAAAATCTGACAATGTAGCACCCATCCGGTTATGCGGAGGTGTGGATTTGTTGTGTCCGAATGTTAAAATGCTCCAAAACAAATGGCGAATACAGACTTAACTCTTTGATGCAAACATATCTTCATCTGGCTTCTAGCGTTTACAATCACAGTAGGTCGTGCGCTCTTGCTTGTTGAACTCACTGCGAGGGCCCGATTTATTCTGCATACCTTCACGTACTAGGTAAACTCCTTTCATAGATTGATTTATTCTGTGTGTGATTAATTTCTGTATTGTCTTTTTAAATTAAACTTCACCAACTTAAAGGTTGAACCTGTGAAACTTCCTTTATTTCCTCTCTCTTCTTCCAGAACATCAGCTCCTGCCGGCCTGCCAGCATCGTTAGCCCAGCGGGCGCGTTACGCCACTTACTTTGACGTGGCCGTGCTGCGCTGTCTGCTGCAGCCACACTGGACAGAGGAGGGCGTGCACTGGGCCTTGATGTACTATCTGCAGCGCCTCAGGCAGATCCTGGAGGAGAGGCCTGAACGCCCCCCAGAGCCCTTGGTTGCACCTCTGCCACGGCCACGCAGCAGCTCCATGGTGGCTGCAACACCCTCACTGGTCAACACCCACAAGACTCAGGTCACTCATCGAAACAGCTTCAATTGAGTCGCCTCCATGCCATCTTTAGGATGTCCGTGTTGCTCCTGCTGGTTCATGACCTTTGCCTTCTCCTATTTTTTTGCAGGATATGAGCTTAAAATGCAATGAAGAGGGGAAATCTCTGAGCACAGAGACCTTTGCAAAGGTTTCTCTGACTAACCTTCGTCGGCAGGCTGTCCCTGATTTGTCTTCCGACCTGGGCATGAACATCTTCAAGAAGGTCAGAGACTGGCCTTTATGTTTTAAGCTAAAACAATAAGTACAGATTCATGTGATTGAGAGGACCTGTTGTTCCACTTCAGTTTAAGAACCGCCGCGAGGATCGCGAGAGAAAGGGCTCCATCCCCTTCCATCACACGGGGAAGAAGCGCCAGCGTCGGATGGGGGTTCCCTTCCTGCTGCACGACGACCACCTGGACGTCTCTCCCACCCGCAGCACCTTCTCCTTCGGAAGCTTCTCTGGCCTGGGTGACGACAGGCGGACCCTGGACCGCGGAGGCTGGCAGGCCACCATCATGGGTAATGAGATTGGATGCCACCAGTTTGAAGTCTTGCTTCCACTCCACCGAGCTTTCATGAGTCAGAGGATTTAGTCTGGATCTGGCTGTCAGCTGGTGAATTAGGTCACTTCATTGACATTGGTATTCCTTATGAGCTCTCACTGAATAGTGGAGATTAACATTCGCTCAAGGCACAAAAGCAGTTATTATTTTTATTATTATCAAGAGTTAGTGACTTTTTAAAGGCTTATTTCCATTAAGAAAAAAAAAAACTACTGGTCTCTTTTACCATGCTGTTATGAACCCACTTAACCTGAGCTGCTGCTAGAAAGATTCAAATCTGTGTCACAGTGTATAAGTATGAGATACTTCTTACAACATGTCATAATTGGAAAACCATGACTGCTGGAGGGTCAAATTGTTGGTCCTATAGTGGGCAGATGAGGGCAGAAATTCTTAAAAAATAAAAAATAAAAAAATAATGAAAATGCCCGTAGCTGGCCATTGAAAATTATTTTAGCACTTTATGTCTCAAACATTTAGACATTGAAATACAATCATTGGACACTGTTTACCTTGCAAAAGAGGTTGCCTTAATTATTCATGGCACAGACTAAACAAGAAATAAAAAATGGAAATATTCATTAGAGACTTTAAGTCCACATTGACATGATAGCATCACACAATTGCTACTGATTTCTAAGCTTGACATGCCAGAGGGGCTCTACTGGATCGAGATCTGGTGACTATGGAGGCCATTAGAGTATAGTGTTGTTGTGACAGTGGTGAAAGGCTCAGTTTGGCAGCTTAAAAGACCTTTTTAGGCATTATTGGATGGAAACCACGGACATGAGATACAGCTGGGTAAAAAAAAAGTTTAACTTTCAGCTCAACAAACACCAAAGCCCGCAGAGACAGACTCTCTGGGGTAGGCAGGACGTAAATGCACTCTGTCTCTGTGGGCTTTGATGTTTGCTGAGCTTAAAGTTAATCTTTTCTTTTCAGCTCCATCTGATGTCCACGTTTAGTATTTGGTTGTGTGCTTTTGACCTAAAACGTGTCCATTTGTTGCATCTCTTTCCAGGCAAATTCACACGGCGGGGCAGCACAGACACAGCTGCAGATGCAGACAGCCTGAGCGCCAAACACTCTCATTCCCACCACTCGCTGCTCAGGGACATGCCCGACCACTCTAACAGCCACAGTGACAACACCGTCAAGGAGGGTAAGAAGATGGTTTAAATATGGGCCTTAAAGCAAGCCCAAAAGTTAAATTTCTAGATGTTAAAAAACCTGAAGGAGTCTTAAAGGGGACCTATTATGACTTTCCTGGTTTTCTGTCATATATACACTGGAAATGAAGGCCACAGTTTCAAAAAAAAAAAAAAAAAAAAGAGCTAAAAGCTGCTCTAAATGCTCGGTTTTAGACAGTTTTTTAATACTCTTGGATCTGCATGACATCATTGAGAGAGAATATGCCTAATATGGTCATCTCAGAGCAGCCAATCAGAAGAAAGTTGGCCGAAAAGAGGAGGGACTGCACCAAAGCCCAGCCTGAAGTGAAGAACGATTATTTTGAAGCATGAATCATGCAAAGCTGCTCTGTTAGAGTCCAAGAATTCAAATATGAACCTAGGAATGAGCAAAATGAGTAGACCAGTGTATTGATTTGTCTTTTCGAGGCCTAACAAATCAACAGAACATAGAGGATGTCACTCACACAGTTTAAACTCTCTCTTTTGTTGGTAGATGGTTAAAAAACAATAAAAGATAGATCACAGATGTTTTAAATGAGACAAATTAAAGCCGGCATACGTCAAATCAAAATGAGCTCTTAGAGATGCTGCCAGAGTGCAAGAGGAACCACAAACATCCATGTTATTTGAAAGTAAAGCGAAATAAACAAATTACCCACTGCTGATCACATTACTGTCCATCAGCTACCATAAAGGGAGGACAGATGCTGCCGGCTCCCTTTGAGGCTCGCTGAGCAAAGCAGAAATAGGACAGGATTATATAACAGCAATATTGTTGTGACAATGCTAATTTACACACAAACTACACACAAAATAAGAGCACCGGCTTTTAAACTGATTCACACTCCGCCACACGCTTTCTGTTTGGGTTTAGCGAGACGGGAGATAAGCAGAGAGGAGCTGAATTTAACATGAGGTGCAGCAGGGATGAACAGTACCAAAGTATCAGGCTAATTTTTTTGTGAGGAAGCTGTCAAAAGTGTCAAATTTGCAGAAAGGACACTTTTGTATTCAGTACATATCACATGCAGGACTGCAGAGATTCAACCGTAAATATGAGAAGAGTAAATAAGTGACTGAACTCAAATACAAGAACAAAATGGTTTCTTTTCTTTGACACATGGGCTTCAACATTAACCATTGTTCCATTGTTGCTTCTGAATCGCTTGCCAGATGGCAGCAGGGTGAACAAGCTGTGTCTGCGATGGTTATTGTCTTTAAGTGTCCTCTGGGTGCTGAGGAGACACCTCACCTAATCAGTATCATTGACCCGGTGGGTGTAATCACCCACCAGAGCCTCCCAGTTTTCAACTGTTCACATCCGATCCCAGTTAATGATCTTCACAGTTTGGATGCTTTCTATTGCTTCTGTGTAAAAGCTTCCAAGACCTTGCCAGAGTGCTGTGACATCAGATGAAATAACACTTAAATTAATCATTAAAGTCTCAAACTGAGTGTGCCAGGGGTTTTTGTGTGTTGATTTCTTACAATTTGAATGCAGCAAGTGAAATGGTGCCAACTGAAAAACAAAAACAAAACGCGTTTCACACACATTTCTTCTCAAGTACATTTCTGTTTAATCAGCAGAACCTTCTGGCTGTCGTGCCTTATGTAAAGCTCTTAAAGCTAAACCCAAAAGAATAACTTTATTGTCCCATCAGAGCATCGGGGGGGATTTACAGTGATGTGAAAAGGAAAGCACGCCTATCACAACCTTATAAAAATGGTCAATTAAACCTTAGATGAGCAACGGCACTTGACATATTACACGCTCTCATTATTTATTTAACAAAAACTGAGCAAAATGCAAAGGCATGTGGAAAACTAAGTACATCCATTAGCATTTTGCTGCTCTGGAACATTTAGGTGTGTGCTAAAAAACCCAAGAGCGACATCAGTGAACATGTTAAATCTTAACATTTATGACAGTACAGTTGCAAAAAGACTGATAAGTGTGGCTTGTTTGGAGAGGTTTCCAGGGGAAAGCCTCTTCTCTGTTAAAAACAAAACAAAACACAGCAGCACAGCTTAGGTTTGCAAAGTTGCATCTGATCCAACCACAAGACTTTTGGAACAATGTGGTTTGGACAGACGAGACCAAAGTGGTGTTGTTTGTTTGTAGTATGCAGCACAACAGTTGGAGAAAATGGAACTCAACACATCAAGACAACCACCTCATACAAACTGGCGGCACAGTGTTGGTGGGGTCATGATTTGGGCTTTTTTTATGGACCTGGTCAGCTTCCAGTCATTGAGTCTTCATGGTCTACCAAATTATTCTAGAGTAAAATGTGAGGTCATCTGTCTGACTGCTAAGTTATTGGTTCCAACTGGGTCATGCAACAGGAGAATGATCTCAAACAAAGCAGCAATGACTGAAAAAGAAAACAATCAAAGTTCTGCAATGACCCAGTCAAAGTCCAGACCTTTTGTACCTGGAACATAACATAGTTAGATAAACATCGAACTATTAATACAAGAAAAGTCTCTATCTACCCATCTGTACATCACTGGAAAAACCACAGCCATTCATCACATCCACAAAACAGTTGAGCTAAAGTACTAAGGAGCTACCTAAGTGGAACAAGAGGGCGATCTCGAGGATTTGTGAGATAGAAAACTATTAACCAGGACCGTGTATTCAATAAAAAATGATTTTCTGTTGTCTAAAGTTCGATCTCAGATCTCCACCATCACCATGGCGGCGTTCAACACAACAGTTGCATCCTTTAACGTGGGCTACGCAGACTTCTTCACCGAGCACATGAAGAAACTCTGCAACCCCGTGGCTGTGCCTGAAATCCCAGTGGAGCCGCTGGCATGCGCCAACCTGCCGCGCAGCCTCACCGACTCCTGCATCAACTACTCCTGTCTGGAGGAAGGCGAGAACATCGAGGGCACCAATAACTTTGTGCTGAAAAACGGCATGTTGGACCTCACAGTGAGTGATTTAAATGGACCCTGGGGGCAAATACAGCTATTAGAAGTTATGGCCCAATTTGGCTGCTCTAATAAGCAATTATGTCACCAGTGGGACTGCAAGTGGATTCTGATGCTTTCCTTTTTAAGTCATAACATCATAGACACTTTACAGTTTCCTTAATTATCTCTCTTATGTTATTGGGACTTTCTTGGTCAAACTAAATAATTCTCTGATTTTGTCACCCTTTCTTTGCCTTCCTTCTTCCAATTTAGGCTATCCTGAGGGCTCTTTACTCCATTCTCAGCCACGATATCAGTTCCAGGATCTGCGACGTGGCTCTCAACATCATCGACTGCCTGCTGCAGCTGGGCGTGGTGCCCGGCATGGGCAAGAAGTTGTCCAAGCCAGATAACAAGGAGAACCAAGAGGCTCGTGCCAAAGATGCGGCTGCTCAGGGCCTCGGAGGAGTCGCCCAGGGAGGCGGGCCGATTGCGGGGGCTGGAGGAGGTGGAGGAGGGGGTGGAGGAGGAGGAGGGGGAGGGGGAAGTGGTGGAGGGAGCGGGCAGGGAAGCAAGGATGATGTGAAAAATAATAAGGATGACGATAAAAAGGTGTGTTTGAACAGGTGTGTTTAGAATGAGATTGTAAAGGTGTAGGATGCCTGAATGTCTCAACTTGTGTGTTTTCTTGCTTCTCTTCACTGGGAGCAGGAAGAAGCTGGTGGCCTCAGCCCCCACCGCCTGGCTTTGACAATGCTCATAAAGATAGTCAAGTCTCTGGGCTGTGCTTACGGCTGTGGTGAGGGCCACCGAGGACTATCAGGAGATCGCCTGAGGATGCAGGTTACTCTCTATTCTCTAATTCTTTGAATGTGTGCAAATAAGCACAGTTTCAGATGGTGACATCGATTCATTACCTATTAATTATTTACTGAATTGCTCCTTCGGTGTAATAAAAGTTTAATGAAAATGAAACTCATTGACTGGAGCACTGGGCTGAGTTTCTAACTTCAGTGAGAGGCAGCCGCAATATCTTTTTAATTCTAATCAATCAGTTGTTTCATTAAAAACAAATATAGCATTAGTTCAGGCAGGCCACAAAACTCTAGCTGCAAATACTGGCTTTTCAACTAATCCCACTGCCAGTGCACATCTACAGATGACTCAGCTGATAATGATCTAAAAATCAATTTGGAGAGGGTGGTATTTTAAATTGGTTTAGGATCTGCAAGCCACTTTGGAACCCACCTACACTCATACATTGGAGACAAAAAGTGCTGTTAAAAAGTATTTTAGTTAGTTTTTTTTTTTTTTTTTTTTTTGCATATTTGTCACATTTACATTTACACAAAAACTGAACTTTGTGGAAGGTTTGAGTCCCGTATATCTGGGATCAAACTAACAATGATCCAAAACACACCACCTCTGAATGGATAGAAACAACAAAAAAACAAAAACAAAAACAAAATCAAAGTGTTGGAGAGACCTAGTCAAAGTTTGGACTTTAATTTGAATGAGATGCTTTGGCATGACCTTAAACAGGCTGTTCAGTTACTTTTTCACACAGGGCCAGGCAGGTTTGAAAAACATTTTTCCTTTAAATGAACTAAATCATAAATTTAAAACTGCATTTTGTACTTACTCGGAAGGGGGCAGATACATTTTCTCAGCACTGTATAAACTACTGAAGATGGAAATAACAATGTCAATGGTAAATTAAATTTAAAGGAAAGCCACTTTATTGCTAGCTGACTTATTTAAAAAAAAAAAAAAAAAAAAGTCCAGCATCCAGAAACTTTGCTCTTGAAGTTACTTTTTAAAAATCTTTCTTTCAGGCCCAGAACTGCCTCACCAACCTGTATAAGCTGGACAAGCTACAGTTTCGCTTGACTATGCGCGAGTACGTCAACAAAGACTCCCTCAATAACATAGTCGACTTCCTGCATGCACTGCTGGGCTTCTGCATGGAGCCCATCACTGACAGTAAGTGCTGCGTGTGCTGTGGCGTGTGTTTGTGTGTGTGCGAGAGAGGGATGCAGATACAAGACAGTCACAAAGAAAAATATCATAAATTCTGATAATAAATGCAGAAACAGGGTAAACAACACTGGCTTTGATTGCGTATATTGGATTGATGCTGAAAAATCGTGTGGTAGGGGTGAAAATATTGTTAATTAATTTGAGCGTTATTTTTTCAATTAATCGATTAATCGTTAAGTCCACAAAATGTAGGGAAATACAAATGTAGACAAGTTTACAGCTACATCAATGCTTTGAATTAAATACAAGTCTGAATGGTAACATGCTCACAATAATAGAAAAATATATCATTTGCACTTCCTAAACAGTAGCATGCAATCATGCTACTGTTTAGCAAGTTTGTTAGCATGTTCACCGCTGAGTTCATTGTCCGCATGCTAATTTGCTAGCAACTAATCAACATTTCCATCCAGTGTTGCCAACTTAGCGACTTTGTCGCTATATTTAGCGAGTTTTCAAACCCCCTTAGCGACTTTTTTTCTAAAAAGCGACTAGTGACAAATCTGGCGACTTTTTCTGGTGTTATTGGAGACTTATTTATGACGACTTCTTGACGTGAAAGCGCGTATCGCTTTTACTCTCAACAAGCAGGGGTGCTGCCGTGGGCACCTCGCCCGTTCCAAATCGCTCACGGGTGGAGGATAGTCCTCCCCCAGCTGCTATCAGGGCAGGAGATGTTCACACCTATGCGTCCAAACTGCAAATGAATCGCGCATGAGCGAAGCCGCTGCTCCCGCACTGACTGTAACGCAGTCAGTTCTTCTTTTATTCTTATGCTGTTTTGTGGATCACAAGGTTTAAAACTACTTATAAACACACACACACACACACAAAGGAACTCCACCAGAGTGCCTATTTTGGGTCACTTTTGCCGGTCCAAGCCCGGGTGAAGGAGCAGGGTTGGAATTGTGACATTAAAAAAACAATAATTGCTAAAAGAAATTTAATTTGTAGTTCTAAATAAACTCTAAATGCATTTAGGACGTTTTTTACTCAATTTATGTCTCTTCCACGATGTTATTTCTCTCTCCAGCAACAATTACAGTTGTCCAGTTACAATTACATTAGCATGACCAATTATGCAAATTAGGCGATGACGTCATTTAGCGACTTCTAGCGACTTTTAGGACAACCAATAGCGATTTTCCTTACTGAGGAGTTGGCAACACTGTTTCCATCAGCTCAGTGCTAATTAACAATATTTCTTGCATGCTAGCAGGAGAAACTAAGATACTGAACATGCTAACATTACCCTTCTAAACATCAGCATGCTAGCAGCTTATGTGTGAGCATGTTAGCATCCTGGGTGGTGATTACTACCAAGTTAAACCAAAGTATTGGATAAATTAAGAATTTTAACTGAACATAAGTGTTCGAGCTTTAAAGTTATCAAAATAGAGCACTGCAGGAATGAGTCTTACCACCGCACAATGAGTTAGCATTTTACATGGTTTCTTCATCTGCCTCAAAGATACCTGTTTGCGGTTAACATAGAAGATTTACATAAGTAGTAATGATCTGGTCTTTAGCAGTTCTTCTAATTAGGTAAATACAACCTGAGATGAACACAAGACAAATTACAGTATGTCATTATTTTTGGAAAACTAAAAACACCCCAACATTCAGTAGCTTGTAGAATAAATACGCAATAATGTAAAGTAATCATTTTAAAGATTACTCTACCAGTCTTTCTTATCACTATGGAGGAATTTTGGTCGACTCTTCTTTTCAACGTAGCTTCAGGTAATTGAGGTTTGCAGGCATTTATTTGTGCACAGCTCTCTTCAGGTCCCACCACATGTCATGTTGTAGAGTTGCTGCTGTGCTTGGGATCATTGTCCTGTTGCATGACCTAGTTTAATCCAGACTTTAGCTTTCAGCCAGATAGCCTCACATTTGACTCTAGAATACTTTGGTATACAGAGGAGTTCATGGACAATTCAATAAGTACAAGGTGTCCAGGTCCTGTGGCTGCAAAACAAGCCCAAACATCACCCCTCCATTAATGTGCTACAGTATAAGGTGTTTGTGCTGATGTGCTTTGTTTGGTTTTGTGCATTATGGCCAAACATCTCCACTTTGGTCTTGTCTGTCCCAAGGACATTTTTTTAGAAGTGTTGTGGTTTTTTCCAGTGCAACTCTGCAAACCTAAGCTGTGCTGCCATGTTCTTTTTAGGGAGAAGAAGGCAGCCCTTCCAAACAAGCCATACTTGTTCAGTCTTTTTATAATTGTACTGTCATGAACTTTGACATTTAACATGCTAACTGAGGCCTTTAGAATCTGAGTTGTAGCTCTTCTGCTTTTGCTTGGACAACCTTTCGTGGGAAGATTGAGGCATTGTGTTAAAACACACCTGAATGCTCCAGAGCAGCAAATTGAGACAACTTCTCCTCTGAGATGCTGATGATCAATTATTCAAGTGCATCTGATTAGCAGTACCTGGCTGTTACCCTGTTAATTCCTATGGAAGCAGTAAGGGTGTAGTTAGTTTTTCACAGGACTAAAAATAAGCTGTCATGTGTCATAGGCTAGGTATTTGCCAACAAGCTAAAGAAACAAGAATATAGGGGAGATTTTGTAAAGTCATGCAAGGGCTTTTCCTGTTAAATGGGAGTTCGTTCTTCCCACTGTTGCCAAGTCCTGCTCACAGAGGCCTGTTTGATTATTTGGGTTTTCTCTAATATAATACGATTTTTACCCTAAATGTGCTTTGAGATGACTGTAGTTGTAAACCACTGAAACCAAAATCAGAAACCATTAAAATGTTATGGAGCTTTATCCTTTTGAATAAAATCATTAAGTATCATAAACCTGTATTTCCCACAGAGCTTTTTTTCTAAAGTAATTCAAAAAGCTAATGGAAGAATCCCATTGCCCTCTTGTCAACAGGCTAATATGGAAATGTGTCATTCCTGCAGCAAAATTACAGTGTGAGGGAATTACAGTACTCAAGACTCAAGATATTCAACTTACAAGTATATGCACAAGCGAATTTGTTTATTTATTTTTAAATCAAAGGCTTAAACAATTAATCGATTTCCAAGCTAACTGTCGGTAGCGGCGCAGATATTTATACTCTAGCAAAGTCTGTCAGGTTTATTTTACTCAGATCTGTCCCATTAAAAGGTCTAGTGTGCATACTACAGTACAGGCCAATATAAATGTAATAATATCACATAAAGAGGTAAATATTTTAAGCTCTAGTGTGGTCGACAAAGCTGAATTGTCCTACCACTGTCTCACCCCGCACTTCGACTTTGCATTTCAGCGCTATCTCTGTTTATATATGTGTTTTCCTCCTTCCACTTGTCTCCGCTCGTCCGTGTCGCTTTCCTTCGTTTTCCTCCTCCTCCTCCTGCTTCCATCCTCCTCCTTTTTCTTCATCCACTTCAATGAGCTGAATCCTACCTTCCTTCCTTACTCACTCATCCATTCTGTACACTTGCCAATCCAGAGCTTTGCCCATTACATTCCTGCTCAATCAGTGGCTTTTATCTCTGAGCATTAGGAGACATCCTACATGCCAATTCAGTTTTGCACTGGAATTTGAAGATTTTTCCACAAAAGACAATTGGCAAGTTACTGAACCGATGAGTGTTTTTTTAATTTTGAAAGTGAACAGGGCACCTTGTTTAGTTTTCAGTGTGTGTGTGGGTGTGTGTTATTTTTTAAGTGTGTGTTTGCATCTTGGGGGTTCACCTCCTCGCAGAGGTGGGGTGCCACTTCCTTTCTGACACCGCCTTACATGTCTGTGCTGGCCTGATGTCAATCAACTTTGTGCCCCGCCTCTTTTCTCTTGCAGAGTACGGCAGTGCAGGTGAGAGGTCCAGGAGGGCGAAAAAAAGAAACATCGGTAGATACACATGATCAATAATCAATAACAGTTGATAATATAAGCAATAAGATGACTACACTGACCTGATCAGACCCTTCCCTAGGCACCGCTTTCATTGCTGCACCCCTCACTCTGTCCGAAAAGTGACAAACTCGCCTGCAACTCTAAAACTTCTGGTTTAATCTGGCTGATATATTAATCTAACTGGACCAAGAGACTAAACCCTCTACTGTATGTTTTTAAAGCAGGCCTTAGTCACTTGCATGTATTCCTTACTCCCTACTCAGAATCCTTTTCAGTTTGGCTTCTCCCCCATATGCTTTATTAACCCCCTTTTCCTTTGCCCCCTCTCCTTCCTTCCTTGTTGTACGGGCTCACTGTTGTATGCTCAGTGCTGTCAGCAATGACTAAACCACCTGCTGTGTCATCCATGGTCTCTCCTGCCTCCCTGCTGCTTCCAGACAAGGCGGGCTTCGGAAACAACTTCACCACAGGAGACAACAAATCTGTGGCCCAGAATATGGAGGCCGTGGTGGTGGGCTGCATGTTCAAGTCCCTCATCACCCGCTGCGCCTCAACCACACATGAGCTGCACAGCCCCGAGAACCTGGTGAGTGGGGCGTGAAATCGTCTGCCTAGTTGCCATCCAGCTGTTTCGTTGCTCCGCATTAGATTCATCAGTTAAATTAATGCTTTATCTCATTCTTTGTATCAGACATGCTATCTAAGCTGCTCTCTGGTCTGCTAGAACAGCGGTCCCCAACCCCCGGGCCTCGGACCGGTACCGGTCCGTGAGTCGTTTGGTACCGGGCCGTGAGAGTTGAGGCTCAGGTGTGAAATGTATGGTTTTCAGGATTTTTATCGGTTTTCAGCGTTATTTTGTTATCGTTTTTATCGTTAACTTGGTTTTCCTGGGTCTTTTCACGTGTGTTATGAATAAATCTTCCTTTTTTCGGTACCGGCACTAGTTTTATTTTGTTGTATTTATCCGCGACACCTTATTGCCGGTCCGTGAAAATATTGTCGGGCATGAACCGGTCCGTGGCGCAAAAAAGGTTGGGGACCGCTGTGCTAGAACATGTATTTTAGATGTAGGTTTGTGCAAAACTCTAGAGCCACCCCTCATTTCTTCATATTTTACTTCCAAGAAGCCAGACTTGCTCTTGAGGGATAGTTCTCCAGGACTTCCAAAGGTCTTTCCAACTTTTTCTTTAGACATTGGCTTCTTTTTCCAGACCGTTCTCCTTCCCAATGCATAACATACCGACGATTTGTCACGTCCCGAGGCGTCCCATAGGAACGTGAGATGTAACCTTCCGTGTCCCTATGATACGCGCCGGATTGTGAATGGAATCCAATAGCAATCCCAGCGGTAACACATGTTCCAGCTGTGTATTCCAGCTCTAACCCTAACCTTAATCCTAAGCCATAACTTTATCCCTAACTTTAACCACAATCTTAATCATATTAGATAGTTTTTTCCAAAGCAATTAATGATGAGAAAGTAAAATAAATGTACATGTGTAGATATATTCCAAATGGTTCTCATGTTTCCGAACCCATAACTTCCTTAAGATTTGTCACATGGTGAGGTATGTTACGTTTTGGGATGAGAACATGTTGTCTTTTTCACTCATTTTCAGTCCAGTTCTTAACAGACAACTTAGCAAAGAACCAATATTAAATTATATCTTTAGGCACTTTGTTACTAGCAACCTCTCACAAAAATGCATCATTTGTTCCCATTGCTTTAGCAGAACCTATGAAAAATGCAAAAGAGATCACAATTCAATAACTGTAACAGTATTTGTGTACCAACAAAGTGATTTGCAAAGAGCTACCAGCTGAAAACTTCTCAGGATGGTGTGTAGTGTTTCCTTAAAAAAAACTGAGGAAACTGGACAAACGGAGGACAAAAGAAGAAATATCAGGCCCACAAAACTATCTACAACAGTTAAACAGGATCTGAAGGTCACCTGACACAGGGCCGGAGAGATGCATCTGGACTTTCAGCTAATCATCTACTGTTCACTGAAGCCTCATCAGAAATGGAGATTCTGTTACGGTTTGGGCTGTATTTCAGTCAGTGGTTTTGGAGAACATGTCAAAATTGATGAATTATGAAGACAGAAAAGTACCACCAGATTTTGATCAGATTACCTTGACAGAGAACAGAACAAAAGGCAGAAACATCCAAAGAAGAGCTTTGAATGTCCTTCAAGAAGCCTGGAGAACTATTCCTGAAGACTACTTAAAGACATGACAAGAAAGCTGCCTAAGAGAGTTCAGACTGTGCTGAAGAATAAAGATGGTCACACCAAATATTGACTTTCAAGCGTGTTAGAATTGTAAAAACTCAGTTTTTGCCTTATGTTTTGTATTTCCATGTATGTTTGCACATGTTTTACTTTTCATTTTCTTAGAAAATTTTGAAGGGAGCTTGCACCAGACTCTATTAAACATACAGTTTAGTTTTTCCGCACCATTTTCTGTCTTTTGTACAGAGGTTTTATGCATCAGCAGAGTTTAAAAACACTGGGTTTCTGTGTGACACAGTTTTTTCCCCTTTTTATGTCTGACACGATATCTGCTGTTCCTCCTTAAGAGTGTTTCATAATAGCTATATATCTTCTTTCAGGCCAAGGTCAAGTCAAGATGAGCTGATTTGTGTAGCATCCATCAGCTACACAGGCACTTCAAACTGCCTCGCATACGGAAAAGAATCAGATAGCACAAGTATGATGGTTCAAAAAAGCAAAAATCTATACACAAACAAAGATGATAAACACAATCTGACAAACTGAAAGAGCAAGAGACTATATATGTAGAGGGAAGTGACTGGACTACAAATCACAACTGAAACTAATTGGGGTTGATTAGGGCAGGCAGTCAGAAAGGGTGGCGAAGAGAAAGCTTCTGTCTCTTTTTGTCTCCTAACTGATGAACATAATAAAGCAGGAAGTCACTAACATGATCACAGCACACTAATCTGTAGGCCAGAGCTGAAATGTAGTGTTAGCGTGCAAATTATAGCTATAAACTACTTTAATTTCATATAATTCATGTAATTTCCAAATGCTCTTTAGCAAAACTGCATATGGAGTGCAATTCTTTTAAACCTAATGTCTAATTAAACAATATACAGTTGTCTTAAAAGTGAAATTTCAGATGAAGTTACATTTATGACATCTTAGATTGTGTTTAACTTAGTTAAAATGTGGTCCACAGTAAGTGTCTTAAGGTATATACTTAAGCTGCTTAAATTTGTGCTGAATTCAACTGAAAACAATATTTTTTTTCACACTTTTATATCCATATTAAGGTCTAAAAATCACCACAATACTCAGAATTGTTATCAAATATCCCATGCACCCTTGATAAGTGTATTTGGATCCTTCGTCTGAAAGCACTGAAGTACCTCGGCCTCTCTGCGGTGCTTGCAGAGCCTTTAGGCTGGCGTGAGTGGTGTACGTTGGCGGAGGATGACACACTTTTCGAGGCAGGCTTTGTTATGGCACGAAATCAGAGGCCACCCACTCACAAGCTGGAGCTGGTGGCTTGACAAAAACACAAGCCTCTTCCCGCACACCGTGCACATTTGCACAAAATTACATACTGTTCATACTGGCTGCTGATTCTCTCTTTTCTCTTTCACACATTCTTTTGCTCTCACTTTGTTTGTCACTCTCTGTCCTTTCCCAGGGTCTGTACTGTGACATCCGCCAGCTGGTCCAGTTCATTAAAGAGGCCCACGGAAACGTGTTCCGCAGGGTGGCACTGAGCGCGCTCCTGGACAGCGCAGAGAAAGTCACCACCACCAAGAAACCCGATGAGAAGGAGGAGACCAAACAGCCCGGTCCCAGGAGGTACACTCAGTGGCTAGAAATGGTCTTAATGTGACTTCACAGTGAAAAATAAATGTCTTGCTGCAGTCATTACTAACAAATTTAAAGCCCATCACCTTGTAAAAGGTAACAGAGCTATGCTTCTCATCACTGCTTGACTTTTTTTTTTTTTTTGTCCTGTCTGCATCTGTTTTTCTTGCTTGAGTGACTGATTTGATGTTCTTATTTCCTAAATAATGTGGCTGTTAGCGCTCTGGGTAGCCCTGCCAGGAGGCAGCTCAGCTGTGTTTGCTGCTTTATCTGACAGCCGCCACCACATGCCATGGCACTGAAGAGAATAAACTACCTCTGACTTATTTTATTTTCACGAGGCTACAAAGTCACATGACTGCTGGCTGTGAAGCGGTGGCATGCCCATATAGAAGGCATAGACTTACAGTTGCACAGACAGCAGACTCTTTGTATCTGTAGCACTCAGTTTCTAGTTAGAATCATGGACTGTATATAAAAGATGGACACAGCCACCACAATCGTGCTGATTTTTGTTTTGAAGCTTCATTGTTGTCATCTTTGTTTTTTGTTTGTTTCTTAAACTGGACCTCAAAACCAAGGGCTGGATGTCATTTACAAACCCAGGGACATATGGTATCTTCATGTATCATCTATTTCACTCTAATTGTGACCCCGTTTATTAAATGACCATCATAATGTACAGTGGTCCCTCGTTTATTGTGGGTGTTACATTCTAAAAATAACCCGCGATAGGTGAAATCCGCGAAGTAGCCAACTTTATTTTTTACATTTATTTTAGATGTTTTAAGGCTGTAAAACCCCTCACTACACACTTTATACACTTTTCTCACACAGGCACGAACATTTTCACACTTTTCTCTCTCGTTTAAACACTCTTGAAGTTCAAACCGTCGTAGAAAAATAAGTCAAGTATTATAGAATGAAACCAAAGGCATCTGCAGGTGCCTTTGACGGTGCAAAACATTTCGTCAACATTGTTGTGTTTGTTGGGGAGAAAAATTTGACAAGTTGGACGCATTCTGTACTGTACAGGAGACATGGCAACCGATCAGGACGCAGAACACAATGCGCTGTTAAATCCACGAAACAGCGAGGCCGCGAAAGGCCGCGAAAGGTGAACTGCGTTATAGCGAGGGACAACTGTACGCAATAAACTTCAAGCTAGTGAATGAGACCTCATCATGAACTCATCAGAAAAGTAGTTACTGAGGTCTTGGATCAAGAGAGAAGGAGGGTTACTTTCTCATAGACTTTTCCAATCTGACTTCTTTTTGATTCCCTGCTGGCCATTAGAAATAATGCATTTTGCGGCTTGTCTGTCTTTTATATATAAAGTATGGTTAGAAGGCACTGGTTGGAAGAAGTTTTAAGTAAAATACACTGCTCGAAAAAATTAAAGGAACACCTTGAAAAATCATCAGATCTGGATGTCTGTATTGATGTGGACTGGGTGGGTAATGTGTTAGAAACTTAAGGAGGCTACATCATTTGATGTAAACGAAAATTAAACCTAGAAATTATACGGCAGGCTAGTCTGTTTTACCGAAATTTTATTGCCTAAACACAAATGGTATCAATTCTTTCATTCTCCAGGAACTGCCTTTGTACTCTTCCCACATGAGGCCGGGTATTGTTGAGCACTAGGAGGGACCCAGAACCTACTGCACCACCGTAGGATCTGACAGTTGGTCCATTTACTTCATCTTGACACCTAATAGCTGTCAGGGTGTCATTGCCTAGAGCAGGGGTGTCGAACTCCAGGCCTCGAGAGCCGGTGTCCTGCAGGTTTTAGATGTGTCCTTGATCCAACACAGCTGATTTAAATGGCTAAATTACCTCCTCAACATGTCTTGAAGTTCTCCAGAGGCCTATTAATGCACTAATCATTTGATTAGTTGACCAAGGGTGATATCTAAAACCTCGAGGCCTGGAGTTTGACACCCCTGGCCTAGAGAGATCTGTGGATCCCTCCATGGGTATGGCTCCCCAGACCATCACTGACCCACAAACAAACTGGTTATGCTGAACGATGTTACAGGCAGCATAACAACCCTTTCACATCTGTCACATGAGTTCAGGGTAAATCTGCTCTCATCTGTGAAAATCACAGGGCAACATTGGTGAACCTGCCAATTCTGGTATTCTATGGCAAATGCCAATCGGACTCCACTGTGCCAGGCAGTGAGTATAGGGCCCAGTAGAGGATGTTAGGCCTTCAGGCCACCCTCATGAAGTCTTTTTCTGACTGTTTGGTCAGAAACATTCACATCAGTGGCCTGCTGGCGGTCATTTTGAAGGGCTATGGCAGGAGCAGTTACTGAGTTAAGGGCCTTCTATGGCCCTGTCCAGCTCTCCTAGAGTAACTGCCTGTCTGCTGGAATCTCCTCCATGCTCTTAAACTCTGCTGGATACACAGCAAACCTTCAGCCAATGGCACGTATTGATGTGGTCCCCTGAAGGAGTTGGACTACCTGTGCAACCTGTATAGGTTCCAGGTCTGGTCATTTAGTTTGACACTAAATGAGTAGTGACACTGTGCTACTAAATTGACCAGATCCTACAAGTTTGACCTACTGAATGCTATAATCTGAATAAAATGTGTTCCTTTAATTTTTTAACAGTTCATATGAAATAAAATATGTAAAAGACATCAGTTCAGTGAAGATTAAAGTAGTGCGATGCCTAAATTACAGGTCAGTATGGAGCCTTGAATCAGCCTTGGTGGCCTGAGCGCTATGTCTGTGTGTTGGGGTGTGTTTGCGCGCAGGTCAGAGGCGGGTGTGTCCGGGGAGAAGGGTCAGGTGTCCAGTACTGCAGACGAGTGTCGCAGCTACATCTCCAGTAGACCCCCCCAGACACCCGAACAGTGAGTGTCCGCCTCACCTCTCCATATAGCACCATCTCCGTCGAGCTCAGCTGCCATTTCTCTGCTCAAAGTAGAAAAAGCTCTTCCTGTTGCTCCCTCTTAACCCTCTGATAAACATTCAGTTTATACCAAAACATCCTGTAAAATAAAAAACAAGTAAAAAGTGTTTTGTGGGAAATTTTTTGTCCTTGTGCTTACCTTTCCTCTAATCCTCTCTCTGCTTCTAGTGAAGAACAGATCCCGGGTGCTCTGCTGGGCAGGAAGGATTTTTGGAGGAAGATGTTCAAGTCGCAGAGCGCCGCCAGTGACACCAGCAGCCAGTCGGAGCAAGACACCTCAGAGTGCACCACCGCACACTCTGGCACCACCACTGACCGCCGCTCGCGATCCAGATCCCGTCGCATTTCGCTTCGCAAGAAGTTGAAGCTGCCTATCGGTAAGAGCAACCTTTGTTAGCCAAGGAAGTCTGTGGGTAGGTTCAAAATAAAGGTTTTTAAAACTACAGCGAGCTTTTGCCACCTAGTAAGTGACGAGAATACATTAGAAAAGCTCAAAAACAGTATTTCTGCAAAAGATTAGGCAGCCTAAGGTTATGTGTGCTTATGAAGACTTAGAAATCATCCTGTTATTGAGCAGTGGTATACATTTCAACAACCATATCTCATTGCATTTGCTCTTACTTTGAAATCCCCTCTAACATGATGTGTTTTATGTGTTCAACATTGTGGCACTGCCTGCCCTGAGGCCAAGTCACTTCATCTCTTTGGTCTGTTTTGTGTTCCTTTTTGTGCCATAGCATGCCGCAGGACTGTTCGCCTACCGCTCACTCTCTCTGTCCTACGTATGTCGATGTGGAACCATCTTCATACTGTATCCGTACCATGTCTGTGTTGTGTTGATTATCCCAACCCCCTAGCATGTTTGCAGACCTGTGGAAAAAAAACTGCTTTAAATGAAGAGAGTACATGCTTATTTAGCATGCGTTGCTCTAGGGAAGCAAATAAGCTTCACCTTTAAATTAAGAAAGTTAAAACCTAGGGATCATGTTTAGGGTGATGTTAGACTAAGTTTGTATTTTCGCATCATAAAGCAGGGGTGTCAAACATAAGGCCCAGGGGCCAAAATCAGCTCAGCAAACACTCTAATCCAGCCCCATTGGATGGCTTTGGAAAATGTGAGCGATGATGTAGATTTTGGACTTTTAACTGTATTGTCATAAGTTTTACAGCTTTATCTTTATTGATAATGACCTCAATCATGCTATACCAAAGTAACTAACTTATAGATTAAAAAAATTAAATGATGGAAAGTTCCTGTTTTTTTACTAACTGCTTTAGACATCTCGTTCCATCCATCCATCCATTTTCTTCCGCTTATCCGAGGCCGGGTCGCAGGGGCAGCAGCCCAAGCAGAGAAGCCCAGACCTCCCTCTCCCCAGCCACCTCCTCCAGCTTATCCGGGGGAACACCAAGGCGTTCCCAGGCCAGCCGAGAGATATAATCTCTCCAGCGTGTCCTGGGTCTGCCCCGGGGCCTCCTCCCGATGGGAAATGCCCAGAAAACCTCGCCCAGGGGCATCCTTGTCAGATGCCCGAACCACCTCAACTGGCTCCTTTCGATGTGGAGGAGCAGCGGCTCTACTCTGAGCCCCTTCAGAATGGCCGAACTTCTCACCCTATCTCTAAGGGAGAGGCCAGCCAGCCTTTGGAGGACACCCATTTCCGCTGCTTGTATTCGCGATCTCGTTCTTTCGGTCACTACCCACAGCTCGTGAGGGTAGGGGCGTAGATCGACCGGTAAATTGAGAGCTTCACTTTTACACTCAGCTCTCTCTTCACCACAACAGACCGGTACAGCATCCACATCACTGCAGCCGCTGCACCAGTCTGTCGATCTCCCGCTCCTTTCTCCCATCACTCGTGAACAAGACCCCGAGATACTTAAACTCCTCCACTTGGGGCAGTGACCCGCTGAGTGCCCACTGACCCGGAGTGGGCACTCCACCCTTTTCCGGCTGAGGACCATGGCCTCATATTTGTAGGTGCTGATTCTCATTCCCACCACTTCACACTCAGCTGCAAACCGTTCCAAGGCGAGCTGGAGCCCATCACCTGATGAAGCCAACAGGACCACATCATCTGCGAAAAGCAGAGATGAGATCCTGAGACCACCGAAGTGAAAGCCTTCCGCCACTACACCTAAAAATTCTGTCCATAAAAATTATGAACAGAATCGGTAACAAAGGGCAGCCCGGGCAGAGCCCATTACCCACCAGGAACAAGTCCGACTTATTGCCGGCTATGCCGACCAAGCTCTTGCAATGCTCGTATAAGGACTGAATGGCCTGTAGCAATAGGCCAGACACCCCATACTCCCGGAGCACCCCCCACAGGACCCCCCGAGGGACACGGTCAAATGCCTTCTCCAAGTCCACAAAACATATGTGGTCATGTTGGGCCCTCGAGTATCCTTGAGAGGATAAAGAGCTGGTCCAGTGTTCCACGACCAGGACGAAAACCGCATTGTTCCTCCTGTATCCAAGGTTCGACTAACGGACGAACTCTCCTCTCCAGCACCCTGGCATAGACTTTCCCAGGGAGGCTGAGGAGTGTGATTCCCCTGTAGTTGGAACACACCCTCCGGTCCCCTTTCTTAAAGATGGGGACCACCACCCCGGTCTGCCAATCCAGGGGTACTGCCCCTGATCTCCACGCAACATTGCAGAGACGTGTCAACCAAGACAGCCCTACATCATCCAGAGCCTTCAGGAACTCGAGGCGGACCTCGTCTACCCGAGGGGCTCTGCCACCAAGGAGTTGTTTAACTGCCTCAGTGACCTCACCCCCGGAGATTGGCGGGTCATCCCCTTCGTCCCCAGACTCTGCTTCTGCCACGGAAGACGTGCCAGTGGGATTGAGGAGGTCCTCGAAGTATTCCTTCCACCGCCTGAAGATTTTCTCAGTTGAAGTCAGCAGCACTCCACCCGCACTATACACAGTGCAGGTAGAACACCGCTTTCCCCTCCTGAGTCGCCTGACAGTTTGCCAGAATCTCTTCGAGGCAGTCCGAAAGTCTTTTTCCATGGCCTCTCCGAACTCCTCCCACACCCAAGTTTTTGCTTCAGCCACCGCCACCGCGCCATTCTGCTTGGCCTGTACCTATCAGCTGCCACCGGAGTCCCACAGGTTAACCAAGCCCGGTAGGACTCCTCCTTCAGCTTGGTGGCTCCCCTCACCTCAGGTGTCCACCATTTGGCTCGGGGGGTTACCACCACGACCTTGCGAGCTCAGCTCCGTGCAGCGGCTTCGGCAATGGAGGTGCTGAACATGGTCCATTTGGACTCAATGTCCCCAGTCTCCCTCGGAATGCTGTTGAAGCTCTGCCAGAGGTGTGAGTTGAAGATCTTGCGGACCAGGGCCTCTGCTAGACACCCTCACTGTACATTTGGGTGCGCCAGGTCTGTCGAGTGTCCTCCCTCGCCACGTGATCCAACTCACCACCAGGTGGTGATCAGTTGACAGCTCAGCCCCTCTCTTTACCCGAGTGTCCAAAACATATGGCCTCAGGTCTGGTGATACGATTACAAAATCGATCATCGACCTGTGGCCTTGAGTGTCCTAGTGCTGTGTTCACTTATGGACACTCTTATGTTCGAACATGGTGTTCGTTATGGCCAAACTGTGGTTTGCACAGAAGTCCAATAATAAAACACCGCTCGGGTTCAGATCTGGGAGGCTGTTCCTCCCAATCATGCCCTTCCAGGTCTCACTGTCATTGCCCACGTGAGTGTTGAAGTCTCCCAGTAGGACAACAGAGTCCCCAGGAGGAGCACCCTCCAGTGCCCCACTCAGGGACTCCAAGAAGGCTGGGTACTCTGAACTGCCGCTCGGCGCATAAGCACAGACGACAGTCAGAACCCGTTCCCCGACCTGAAGGCAAAGGGAATAAACCCTCTCGTCCACTGAGAGAAACCCCAACATACCAGCAGCAAGCCGAGGGGATACCAAGATACCCAACCCAGCCCAACGCCTCTCACCAGGGGCAACTCCAGACTGAGACAGAGTCCAGCCCCTCTCCAGGAGACTGGTTCCAGAGCCCAGGCCATGCGTTGAGGTGAGCCCGACTATATCTAGCCGGTACCTCTCAATCTCACGCACTAGCTCAGGCTCCTTCCCCACCAGAGAGGTGACATTCCATGTCCCAGTTGCCAGTCTTGGTAGCCGGGGATTGGTCCGCCAGGGCCTCTGCTCCTGGCTGCCGCCCGACTCACATTGCACCCGACCCCTACGGTGCCTCCTGTGGGTGGTGGGCCTGCAGGGAGATGGCCCGATGTCCCTTTTTCGGGCTGTGCCAGGCCGGGCCCCATGGACTAAGACCCGGCAACCAGACGCTCGCCCTCGGGCACCCTCCCCGGGCCTGGCTCCAGGGCGGGGCCCCGGTAACCCTATCCCGGGCAGGGTGAACTGTTCCCTCGGTCTTTTCATAGGGGTCTTTTTGTTAGAAATCTCTCTTTTTTTATTCTTATATTTTTAACAATGAAACACAATTGAAAAAATAAATAAATAACAAAATTCTGTTTTAAAATTACAGCACAGTCTGAACAATGAGCTGTAATTTCACACTTTATTTGTTACAATTTAAACCCACAAGGTCATGCTTACTATTTTCTTTGATTTACTACAACAGTATTTGTTTATCACGTAGAAAAACTGAGACATACCGTTGAAATTGCACTTCTTTTTCTTATCTTAAGATATAAATATATAAACATATATATATATATATATTAAATGTGCAATTAAACTTATTTACACAGGTAGAAATGAGATGTTCACTGGTCTGCCCTACTTAAGATCAAGTGGGCTGTTTCTAGCTTAAATTAACCAAAACAATATACCAACACAACTCAAGCTACACCTACCAGAGATAGAACAGAGCATAACAATTTTTTTCATACTGTCTGAGGTCTGTAATATATGAAATTCTTATATAAATTCTTATATAAGAATATTTGAGCATGAAAAAAAGGTTAAATCAACACATCATTATAGTTTGAGATGTTTGAGATAATTTGAGCTTCGGGACATGGTGTGTTATCCTGCTAGAAGATGCCATCAGAAGATGAGTACACTGTGTTCAACACTAACCCTAACACTTTGGTCGTTAAAGTTTGCTTAGCTGGTACAAAGGACCCCAAGGTGTGCTAATAAAATTTCCCCCACATGCTTACACCACCATCATTAGCCTGAAACATTCATACAAGGCATTATTTCATGCTGTTTACACCAAATTCTGACCCAGCTGTCCAAATGTTGCAGCAGAAATTGTGACTCACCAGACCAGGCAACATTTTTCCAATTTTCTATTGTCCAATTTTGTTGAGCCAGTGTAAATGCTAGCTTCAGTTTCCTGTTCTCAGTTGGCAGGAGTGACACCGGGTGAGGTCTTCTGCCACTGTTGAGATGCTCATCTGCATACAGTAGTTGTCACAAGTTTTTTAGTTGAGTTGCTGTTGCCTTCCTATCAGCTAGAAGCAGTCTGGTCATTCACCTCTGGCCTCTGAATCAATAAGACGATTTCCCCCAATGCACTGCTGCGCACTCTGTTTTTTTTCCAGACAATTCTCTGTAAATCCCAGCAGATCAGCTGTTTCTGAAAACCTCAGAAGAGCCCATCTGACAACCAACAACCATGCCACATTTGAAGTTACATAAATCACCTTTCTCCCTCATTCTGGGGCTCAGTTTGAACTTTGTCACAACTGCGTCCATGTGCCTAAATCCACTAAATTGCTGAAATGTGATTAAATAAAAATATAAAACACAACCAGACCCTAACTTTAGCTTAGCAGAGAAAATTGGTTTAGTTTTAAGCTTTTATTTGCAAATTTCCTCCCTAGTGCAGTATTGGCTATTTATAAGTGTTATAGGTTTTCACTTAGTTAAGGGTAGCATAGTAATTATACTTCCCTTCTATTTATTATGAAAATTGTCTATATACTGTATTCACATGGCACCTCCTTCTTTGAACATATCATAAAAGTGCATTTGCAAACACAGCTAAAAGCAAGCAAGAAGGTCAGTTTAGTTTCAGTGTTCTTCATCTGTAACTTCCTTGAATGACTCTGTGAATCTTTGTGAATCTCTGTGAATCTTTATACACCCTGAATGTGTGTGTCTGTGCAGTAACAATGAGTGAATGCCCTTGCATTGTTCCCTGTTCTACCCATTGGTGTGCATGCATACATAATCCCAGTGTACTTACCCAACTGATAGATTTACCTCTCTATTACCATACATACTGGATGTTCATGTCAGTGTTTTTTTATTTGTATGTTTTCAGGGAACTGGCTGAAGCGCTCCTCTCTCTCTGGACTGACTGACGGCGTCGAGGACTTGCTGGATATCAGCTCGGTGGATCGACTCTCCTTCATACGTCAGAGTTCAAAGGTCAGCTCGCTGCCACTGAAAGCCACCGTAGTGTGTCGCAGCTTTTCAAATCAGCCGTCTTTTTGAGCAAACAGAGGTTTTATTTGTTCTGCGTTGCCAGCTGATATGCGCGGATGTGTTTATGTGTGTTTAGGTGAAGTTCACTAGTGCAGTGAAGCTGTCTGAAGGTGGCGCTGTAGGGCCGGAGTACGGCAGGGACGAGGAGGAGAATTTCTTCAAGCGGCTCGGTAAATGGAGGTCTGGCAGGAGGAATCCATCCAAGCTTCACCACACAGAAGAGAAAGATGGTAGACCTCCCCCACCCTGGGGTGCCCCCCTCGCCCACCCCATGCCCCCATCGTTCTTTGTCTGTTCCTCTCTTCTTCTGTCCTCGCCTCTGTTTGTTGCTGGTGGTGTCGTGTTTTGTTTCGCCTCGCAAGTCGTGGTCTTTTGACAGTGCTGCCGTCCACCATTCTCCATGTCAGCCCCGCCAGATAGCTGCCTGCTACGCTCTTTTAATCCAGATGGGTGAATTTTCAACCCATCACAGTGTCAAGTCAGAGTGATCATTTTCTGAAAGGTCTGCAACGAAAAAACTTCCAGAAAAGAAAGCTAATATAAAACAACAGGAAGGGCAAATGGGTCAATATCACTGACAAACTTGGCAACGTTTACCGAGGTCAGAGGCAGAGAGCTGCTTCTATAGGACACTAAATCTTTCTGTAGCTGTAGGTATCGCCCCCTAGTGTTCATTAAAAGAATGCAGGCTTATAGAATTTTCACATTGGCTTTGCTTTTCACACCCTGAGGGTACTTACGTCTCGCTTTTGTACATATACCAGATGACGAAGATCACCCAAAAGTTCTCAAGAGTTACATGATATGAATCACTGGCCTCATTTCCCCCAATACTACTGACTAAAGTTCAGGATGCCTTTGCTCCCTCTACTTTTTCATGCTAGTGAAGTGACACTTGGTGACTGCTTGAATGGCCCTTTTAAAGTGATTTATGTAATTGCTATAAACAAATAAAAAATAAGAAGATGGGACAAACTATCTAAAAGCTAGAAGATTCCTTTGTTCCTTAACAGCATGTAAAAATTTCCTTAAAACACAACAAATATGTAGCATTCTGCAAAAGTCTTAAGCCATCCCTTATTTCTTTATATTTTGCTTCCAAGTAGCCAGACTCTTGAAGCAATAGGTCTCCAGGGTTTCTGAATATCTTTCAAAGTGGTTTTTGGACTTTGGCTGCTTTTTCACTCATTTTCAGTCCTGATCATTTTCACAGGAATGTTTTTGTTTGCCTCTCCGTGAATCGCTACCTTGTCGTGGTGGAGGGGTTTGTGTGTCCCAGGGATCCCAGGGGCTATGTTGTCTGGGGGCTTTTGCCCCCTGGTAGGGTCTCCCATGGCAAATTGGTCCTGGGTGAGGGTCCAGACAAAGAGCGATTCAGAAGACCCTTATGAAGAGAATATCGAGGGAACAGTTTACCCTGCCCGGGATAGGGTTACCGGGGCCCCGCCCTGGAGCCAGGCCCGGGAGGGTGCCCGAGGGCGAAGCGCCTGGTGGCCGGGCCTTAGTCCATGGGGCCCGGCCGGGCACAGCCCGAAGAGGAGACATGGGCCCATCCTCCCGGCCCACCACCCGCAGGAGGCGCCCATAGGGGTCGGGTGCATTGTGTGCTGGGCGGCGGCCAGGAGCGTGAGCCCTGGCGGACTGATCCCGGCTGCCAAGACTGGCAATAGGGACATGGAATGTCACCTCTCTGGTGGGGAAGGAGCCTGAGTTAGTGCGTGAGGTTGAGAGGTACCGGCTAGATATAGTCGGGCTCACCTCTACACATGGCTTGGGCTCTGGAACCAGTCTCCTGGAGAGGGGCTGGACTCTGTCTCAGTCTGGAGTTGCCCCTGGTGAGAGGCGTTGGGCTGGGGTGGGTATTCTAATATCCCGTCGGCTTGCTGCTGGTACGTTGGGGTTTTTCCCGGTGGATGAGAGGGTTTGTTCCCTGCGCCTTAGGGTCGGGGAACGGGTCCTGACTGTCATCTGCGCTTATGCGCCGAGTGGCAGTTCAGAGTACCCAGCCTTCTTAGAGTCCCTGGGGGGTGCTGGAAGGTGCCCCATCTGGAGACTCTGTTGTCCTGCTGGGAGACTTCAATGCTCACGTGGGTAACAACAGCAAGACCTGAGGGGCGTGATTGGGAGGAACGGCCTCCCTGATCTGAACCGAGCGGTGTTTTATTATTGGACTTCTGTGCAAATCACAGTTTGGCCATAACGAACACCTTGTTCGAACATAAGAGTGTCCATAAGTGCACGTGGCACCAGGATGCTCTAGGCCGCAGGTCGATGATCGATTTTGTAATCGTATCACCAGACCTGCGACCATATGTTCTGGACACTGGGTAAAGAGAGGGGCTGAGCTGTCAACTGATCACCACCTGGTGGTGAGTTGGATCAGGTGGCGGGGAGGACGCTGGACAGACCCGGTGCACTTAAACGTGTAGTGAGGGTGTGCTGGGAACGTCTAGCAGAGGCCCCAGTCCGTGAGATCTTCAACGCACACCTCCGGCAGAGCTTCAACAGCATTCCGAGGGAGACTGGGGACATTGAGTCCGAATGGACCATGTTCAGCGTCTCCATTGCCGGGCTGCTGCAGTGAGCTGCGGCCGCAAGGTGGTTGGTGCCTGCCGTGGTGGTAACCCCGAACCAAATGGTGGACACCAGAGGTGAAGGGAGCCACCAGGCTGAAGAAGGAGTCCCATCGGGCTTGGTTAGCCTGTGGGACTCCGGAAGCAGCCGACAGGTATCGACAGGCCAAGCGGAATGCGGCTCGGGCAGTGGCTGAAGCAAAAACTCGGGTGTGGGAGGAGTTCGGAGAGGCCATGGAAAAAACTTTCGGACTGCCTCAAGAGATTCTGGCAAACCGTCAGGCGTCTCAGGAGGGGAAAGCGGTGCTCTACCTGCACTGTGTATAGTGCTGGCGGAGCGCTGCTGACGCCGACTGAGAAAATTGTCAGGCGGTGGAAGGAATACTGAGGACCTCCTTAATCCCACTGACACGCCTTCCGAGGAGGAAGCAGAGTCTGGGGATGAGGGAATGACCCGCCAATTTCCAGGGGCGAGGTCACTGAGGCAGTTAAACAACTCCTTGGTGGCAGAGCCCTGGTGTTGATGAGGTCCGCCCGAGTTCCTGAAGGCTCTGGACGTTGTAGGGCTGTCCTGGTTGACACGCCTCTACAATGTTGCGTGGAGATCAGGGGCAGTACCCTGGACTGGCAGACCGGGTGGTGGTCCCCATCTTTAAGAAGGGAGACCGGAGGGTGTGTTCCAACCACAGGGGATCACACTCCTCAGCCTCCCTGGGAAAGTCTATGCCAGGGTGCTGGAAAGGAGAGTTCGTCCGCTAGTCGAACCTCGGATACAGGAGGAACAATGCGGTTTTCGTCCTGGTCGCGGAACACTGGACCAGCTCTTTATCCTCTCAAGGATACTCGAGGGTGCATGGGAGTTTGCCCAACCAGTCTACCTGTGTTTTGTGGACTTGGAGAAGGCATTCGACCGTGTCCCTCGGGTGTCCTGTGGGAGGTGTTGCGGGAGTATGGGGTGTCTGGCCCATTGCTACGGGCCATTCGATCCCTATACAACCGTTGCAAGAGTTTGGTTCGCATTGCCGGCAATAAGTCGGACTCGCTCCGGTGGGTGATGGCCTCCGCCAGGGCTGCCCTTTGTCACCGGTTCTGTTCATAATTTTTATGGACAGGATTTCTAGGTGCAGCCAAGTGGCGGAGGGCTTTCGCTCGGTGGCCTCAGAATTCATCTCTGCTTTTTATGGATGATGTGGTTCTGTTGGCTTCATCAGGTGAAGGCCTCCAGCTCGCACTGGAACGGTTCGCAGCCGAGTGTGAAGCAGCGGGAATGAGGATCAGCACCTCCAAATCTGAGGCCATGGTTCTCAGCCGGAAAAGGGTGGAGTGCCCACTCCGGTCGGGGATGAGTTCCTGCCCCAAGTGGAGGAGTTCAAGTATCTCGGGGTCTTGTTCGCGAGTGATGGGAGAAGGGAGCCGGAGATCGACAGATGGATTGGTGCTGCGGCTGCAGTGATGCGGACGCTGCACCGGTCCGTCGTGGTGAAGAGGGAGCTGAGTGTAAAAGCGAAGCTCTCAATTTACCGGTCGATCTACGTCCCTACCCTCACCTATGGCCACGAGCTGTGGGTAGTGACCGAAAAGAACGAGATCGCGGATACAAGCGGCAGAAATGAGCTTCCTCTGAAGGGTGGCTGGCCTCCCCTTAGAGATAGGGTGAGAAGTTCGGCCATCCGGGAGGGGCTCAGAGTAGAGCCGCTGCTCCTCCACATCGAAAGGAGCCAGTTGAGGTGGTTCAGGCATCTGACAAGGATGCCTCCTGGGCGCCTCCTGGGTGAGGTGTTCGGGCATGTCCCACCGGGAGGAGGCCCAGGGCAGACCCAGGACACGCTGGAGAGATTATATCTCTCGGCTGGCCTGGGAACGCCTTGGTGTTCCCCGGATAAGCTGGAGGAGGTGGCTGGGGAGAGGGAGGTCTGGGCTTCTCTGCTTAGGCTGCTGCCCCCGCGACCCGGCCTCGGATAAAGCGGATGAAGATGGATGGATGGATGGATGGATGTTTTTGTTTGTTAAGACACTTAACACTGACCTATGAACCATTCAAGCATAGAAAAGAAACCTAGGTCAAAGGTTAACCAGTGTTGTGTCTACACAAAATAGACAATTTAGCAAAGAACTAATTCTAAATTGTATCTTTAGGCAATTTGTTACTAACAGCCTGTCACAAAAATATGTAATTTATCCCATGAACAACCAGGAACAAGCTGAATCTTTGAAAATGCCAGAGCAAAGTTTGACAGGCATAAAACAGTATTTTTGTACCAACAAGGTGATTCCCAAAGAGCTATTAGCTGAAACTTTACATATCTCAGCATGGTGTGCAGTGTGTCCTTAAAAAATTTGAGGAAACTGGACAAATGGATGAAAAATCTACAGCAGATAAATATATAACTAAAAACTAAGAAAAAATCCATTAAAAACCTGACACAGGACAATTTTGAAGCATGGCAATGATTCCAAGCACACTGCCAATGCAGCAACACTAATACCTGAATATAAAAACACACAGTGAAACATCTTGGATCATGGATTGGCCTCCCCAGAACCCAGACCAACCAACATCCAGAGAAGAGCTTTGAATGTCCTTCCTTTGAAAGTTCCAATAAATCACTTCATTTATTTCCCATTTTCCTAGCAAGACATAAAGAAATGAGGGATGACTCAAAACGTTTTGCACAATACTCTAACACATGGTAAAAATGGTATCTCAGTAAAATAAAATACAATATAGCTAACAACTAGCTTAAAATAAATATTATAATTACATTCATTTGGATATATGTCTACTCATAAATATATTGAGTATTTCTGTACATTTTTGAACAATGTCTGAGCAAAAGTTGTGAAAAGTTGTGTTGCCACAAAAACCCCAAAGCCAGACATATATATGTGCTGAAACCAAACTTCTAACTTCCAAAGACAGTTTTAGCTCTATAATAATAAGGAATTTAAAGCATTTCATTTATCCCAATAGGTCTACATTCCCTTCTCTCCAACTGTGCATGTCCTGTTCTGTCCAGCATTGGTTCCTCTCCTCTGCCTTTTCACCCAAAGGTGAAAAAAGAGGACGGGCGGTGTCTCACAACAACTCATATCTATGAAACCATCTTTCTGCTGTGGAGCGTGTCTCTGTGCTACGTCAAGCATGACGCTGTCAGTGCTCTCTCCGTCTCTTCTGTGGTGACGTCTGGTGGTATTTCCAGTGCTGGAGTGTTGGTGGACCACATACAGCTTTCCTCTGTGCGGCTGTGGTTACGCCTGTCATTTCAATGAGATTTGTAGTTCCTTTTAGAAGATGCCGGAGAAAGGTGCCTGAAAATATCTTTGGCCCTTAAATTCATCTTGTTTTTTGTGACTATTCTTATACAATTGAAAATTCAGGTGTAACCCCTGCCGATGGCTGTGTGTCATCTCTCACTCAGCTTCATCTGTCAGCTCAGTGCTATTTGTTAAATGTCCCGGATGGTGATGTTGCTTCATGCAATTTCTATGTCTAACCTTTAGTGTGCAAACAAGCGAGTCTATAACGAGAACTGTTCTTCAAATGGGTTTTGTTATACCTCTTCTCTTGTGGTCCTCACGGTGTCCTTCAGGACCTCACGGTTTCCAGGAGCGTCTTGCAGCCAGTCAGGAGGCCATGAAGAACAAGAATGTAGTGAATCTGGGCGCCATCCGTCAGGGTATGAAACGCTTCCAGTTTCTCCTGAACTGCTGCGAGCCGGGAACCATACCAGATGCCTCCATCCTCGCCGCTGCTCTGGACCTCGTGCGTTTCACTTTGGAGAAAATAATGAAACAAGAGTAAAGATGTCGCTGTTAGCTTTCAAAGGCTATCACCTATTTATTTCTCTGTTCTTCTAGGAAGCCCCAGTTGTGGCCAGGGCCTCCCTTTTCCTCGAATGTGCCAGATTTGTCCACCGCTGTAATCGTGGCAACTGGCCCGAATGGATGAAGGGCCACCACGTAAACATCACCAAGAGAGGGCTGTCCAGGGGCCGATCGCCTATTGTGGGCAATAAAAGAAACCAGAAGCTCCAGTGGAACGCTGCCAAGCATTTCTGCCAGTGGGGAGACGTGAGTTAAACGTGTCGAAGATTGTTTATGGTTACAGTTTATAAAAAGGCTTCATTAACTGTAAACGTGTCAAATCTGCTCAGGCGATTGGCACGAGGCTCAGCGAACTCTGCCACTCAGACAGTGAGAGCCCCGCCAACATCCTGGGTTATATTTACGATGAAGAGACCAAACGCAGGATGAGGAAAGAAGACGAGGAAGAAGACTATTTAGATGACAGTGAGTCAGAACAGTGTCTGTTACTTTGGTGACCCAAAAAGGCCTTGCTGCTGTTTTAGCTTGTCTGAGTGGTTTCAGCTACTGGATGGCAGAAATCACATTGCTGAGGCCTGCAAACCAATGCCGTCCTCCAAATTAGAAGCACATAAAAACTCAAACCATTACTCTCATTCATTTGTTTTCTCATGACTTGACTTCTACATTTTCATCTGTTTTGGCAAAAATAAAAAGTCCCTTGCTCACCTCCAGCTGTGCAAAATGCAGCAGCTCGTACAGTATTCATATCAGTCATATGGCTCACTGTGTGTTTTACAATCAAATTTAAGATTTTATTTAGTATGACCAAGAATATGGCACTAATAAAATGTCAGAGAGCATAAAAATGAGGAGCTGGAGGTGGGTTGCAAAATGGCTTGCTGTAGTTGGCTTTGAGCAGAGCAGCAGTTTTTCACTGCTTTCAATAAACTTTTAAATAACAGGGATGGGAATTAAAAAGAATCTACTGATTTGATTCTTTATCAGTTCTCATTGGCTTCCTCCATGTTTTGTAAATCATTTTAAGATTTTATTTTGTATGACAATGGATATGGCACTGATTGAGAAGTTGCAGATGGGTTGCAAAGTGGCTTGCAGATGATCAGCAGTTGTAGGTAGGCTTAAGCAGAGCACCCTATGTAAGAGATTGGACAATAGGATGTTAAATAAATTAGGTTTTTTAATGATAACTTGTATCATCATTAAAAATATTTACCTCATAATGGTCCATTTGCAGCTTTAGATCATCGGGTGCGCCTCATTGTGCATTTGTGCGGTGTTGAATTAATCAGAAGCAGGTAATTTCACATGAACGTCCACTCAAATTGGAAAATAAAAAGTCTGCACTTGCCAAGCTGTTGATGTCACATATAAAAACATGCTGCATATGTAATAAGATCACAGTATTATGCATTTTATTGTGTGTACTTTGAAAAGAAACTTAAATTGAAATTTAGTTTCTACAACTTTTAAATTCTCAGAACAAAAAAGATGTTCTAGCCACATTTATATATTTTATCTTATCTGTTCTGACTCCAAAGACACGGTCAATCCTACAAAATGCGGCTGCCCCTTCGCACTGAAGATGGCCGCTTGCCAGTTGTTGTTGGAGATCACCACTTTCCTGCGAGAGACCTTCCCCTGCTTACCACGACCACGCACCGAACCGCTTGTGGTCAGTAGTGAAATCAAATTCCAAAAGGGTAAATCTGATGTGAATAGCGATGAGAATTTGATTTCTACTTGTTTTGTCTGCAGGATCTGGACAGCTGCCGCCTGCGTCTGGACCCAGAGCTCGGCCGCCATCGCTACGAGAGGAAGATCAGCTTTGCAGGCATCCTCGACGACGAAGACGGGCACGATTCCCTCAACAGCAGCAGCCACACTCTGAAGTCTGACACCACCTGCGATGATAAGAAGACCCAGGAGGCTCAGGGTGAGACTCGGTGTCATCCAGATTGGCTAACGCAGCTGATTACTGCTCCGTATTTACTCGCTGCTCATTGTTGATTGTAGACAATCTCTCCCCACTCCCCTGCTCTCCAGCACCAGTGCGGAAGATTCGTATTGGAGGCTCGCGCCTGCTTCAGATCAAAGGAGCTCGCAGTTTTCGTGTGAAGAAGGTCGGCTCGCTGTCTTCGATACGCAGAGCAGGGAGTCTGAAGAGCACCAAGCTGTCTCGGCAGGACTCTGAGTCTGAGAACGAAGAAGGCCTGCTGTCACAAACGCAGAGCAGAGACACAGTTACTGACATCGGTATGATGTAACTGAAACTCCTGGAGAGAACATAATTTCATTTATTATTGTGTAAAAAGGGAAATTCTAATTAAATGGCAGTACACTATAAAAAATAAAAACTGTAAAACACAGTTACAGGTTTTTCATGTTATTTTACATCAGACCTGCTAATTAACAGTCTATTTTTTCTCATATTATTGGTATTTCATGTACTTAAAAATAACAGGAAAATTCTGTAAAATTTATAAGAAATATTTGTTAAATTACAGACTTATTTACAGTGTATGTTAACATTAGTTTACTTTTACAGTATTGTTTTTGCCAGATCCTGTTAGAGAGTGAAAAAAACATGGGTTTTTTTGGATTGTAGTGATTGAGTTTTACTCACTATAAGTATTCTGCACAGGGAAAAGAAACTGTTCTCCATCGTGAAATAAGTGGACAATTATCAGCGTCCTGTATGGGGTTGTTTGTTCTTGTTTAACATTGCAGGCAGTCCCTTCAGCACCAGTGAACCCAGCATCGAGCCAGAAGGTCAGAGCTCGGGAGGAACGGAGGACAACTACCACCGCAACATGTCCTGGCTTCACGTAAGTCTGTCGGTACATGCGGGGAGGAAAGCTGTGTGTACCTTCCCGCACACTGACCTCCACTCTGCTCTCTCTCGGCACAGATTATGATCCTGCTGTGCAACCAGCAGAGTTTCATCTGTACCCACATAGACTTCTGCCACCCACGCTGCTACCAGCACCACAGCCGCTCCTGTGCCCGTCTGGTCCGCGCCATCAAGCTCGTGTACGGGGAGACGGTGGACAGCCTGAGAGAGGACAGCACCTCCTCTGGTAACATCGGAGGACGTGTGAAGAAAAACAAAGAGGTGGAATTGACAGACTGTTTTTCTGGATGAATAACCTAAATATGTGTGTTTTGTTAGTTTTTTAAAATCTCCGCCGCTTTCTAAAGTACTATTTCCCATCAGTGTTCAGACAAGTCTTGTCTGAGGACCCCGTCCATGAAGAGAAGACCCACTGACTCCAACACAGAAGGGAAGAAGGATACAGGCATGCTCAAGTACATCCGCAATCAGGTGAATTTCTGTTTTTCTTGTTATTATTATAATTATCACAATCACTTCCTACCTGCAGGATGTGCACCACGTTCTCAGACAGGAATCAGAGCTGCCCGTGTTGTCAATAAAAGAGACCACACCCCGGCTTTAAGCTATAAGTTGTTTATTTAACATGGGAGTCTGGCCATTAGAGGAACGTCTGCCGGTCTGGTCTAATTTTTTAGGCCTAGAGATTTCTGATTAATGATATTACAAAGGTGTAATATCTATTCAAGCAACTGCTTTCTAAAGCAAATATCTCATATGGCAGCAATTTAAATCATTTAGTTCTGTAGTCGTGGTGAAGACAACCTACTGAAGTTAAAACAAAGCATCAGAGTTGAGGTGAAAAGTGATTTAAGTGACTTTGAATGTGACACGGTGGTTGGTCTGAGTATTTCGGAAACTGCTGCCAAAATACATTTTGCAGAATTGCAAAATATACTATAAGTGGCACTGAAATTGCCTGCAAGGTATACAGAAGCAGCAGCACACCGGGTGCCATTCCTGTGAAATAAGAACAGGAAAACTGAGGCTACAATTCATAAAAGCTACCAAGATTTGGACAATAGAAGACTGGAAAAATGTTGACGGGTCTAATGAGCCTTGATTTCTCATGCAACATTCAGATGGTAGGATCAGAACACGGCAAAAACAGCATGAAGGCTAAACTGTTGTTTTAACAGTTTATCAGAGGTTTAACAGATGTTATGTGTCAAAATCTGTGAGAAATGCTTCCAGCATGAACTATTGAGGCAGTTCTGAAAGCAAGAAATGGGTCCAAAAAAAAAGAAATAAAAGTTTTCTAACTGTGTTGTAGCTCTGAAAAGGACTGCTTGCACCTTTTTTCAGTTTGTATACACTGTGGGTGATATTAAGTCAAAGATAAAGTAGATTGGGAAATGTCTTATTACTACCTTAGTAAAGAGATTATAGATCATTTTGCAGCTTTGCACTTTCATCTTAAATGTTTGTTTTCTCATAGGTGATGAGTTTGTCACCAGCTCCTCTGTCACTGCTGATCAAAGCAGCTCCTATCCTGACTGACGACATGTACGGAGACATCCAGCCCGCAGCCTGGGAACTCCTACTCAGTGTGGATGAACATATGGCAGCCGCTGCTGGTGAGTGCATCACTGAGCTGTGGTGGTCACCTCTTAGGTCGCTGTGCCCTTCAACGTTCACGAACGCTTTTGCCCTTAACCACGTTTTACCTTTTTCTTTCCTGCCCTTTTTATCTGCCCCCTTCCAGCTGCCTTGTTCCTCCTGTGCGCCGTAAAGGTCCCTGATGCAGTGACCGAAATGATGATGGCAGAGTTCCAGCACCCTGAGGCCTGCCAGCGCATTAACTCCATCCTGAAGTTTTACACTCTGTGGCGTTTTCGCTACCAAGTGTGGCCTCGCATGGAGGAAGGAGCCCAGCAGATCTTTAAGGTAGTTCAGTTCAGTTCATTTCAGTTTTATTTAAAAAGCACCAAATCACTAAAACAGTCGCCTCAAGACACTTTATATTTTTTAAGGTAATATCCCAATCAACCAATGTCCAAGAAGAACTCCCTTTAAACAGGAAAAAACCTCCAGCCCAGCCAGGCTCAGGGAGGGGCAACCGTCTTCTGTGACTGGTTGGGGGTGAGGGGACAAAGACAGGATAAAAGACATGATGTGGGAGAGAGACAGAGATTATAATATATATAAGAGAAATGTGCTCTCTCGTTCTAGTCCCTGTCAGTACTCTTGCTGCAATGTTTTAGATATACGGAAGACTTTTCAGGGAGTTTTTAGGACATCCTGTTTATAATGAACTACAGTAGTCCAAGTTTTTCAGCATCACCGGGAGACAGGATGTTAAGATGATGTGCAAATATAAGAAAGCAGTCATATGTGTTTGTTTAATATGTGCACTGAAGAACATATCCTGGTCAAAAACAACTCCAAGGTTCCTCACAGTGTTACTGAAAGCCGCGGTAATGCCATCCAGAGTAAACTGGTTAGATACCACATTTCTAATATTTTCAGGGCTGAGTACAATAACCTCAGTTTTATCTAAATTTAGAAGCAGAAGATTAGACGTCTTTAAGACATTCTCGTAGTTTAGCTAACTATAGATGTGTTATCTGGATTCATTGATAGGAAGTTTGGTGTCATCTGCATAGCAGTGAAAATGTATGTTATGCCTTCTGATGATACTCCCAAGGGAAGCATGTATAATGTAAACAGAAGTGGTCCCAGCACAGAACCCTGTGGAACCCCATACTTAACCTTAATGTGAAGAGGACTCTCCATTTACATGAACAAACTGGAATAGATTGTTTGCATTTTCAGCGTCCCCAAAAAAGATAGCGCAGAAGGGCATTCGTTGTGTTTACTAAATTTGGTGTACTTCTCTTTCAGATCCCTCCACCCAGCATTAACTTCACTCTCCCTTCTCCAATACTGGGCATGCCCTGTGTCCCCATATTTGACCCTCCCTGGGTGCCCCAGAACACTGGCAGCGTCCAGGATCCAATCAACGAAGACCAGTCTGTAAGTTTGAGCCCTATTCTAAAAGGCAGAAATCTACTTGTATTACTGTCAGAAACAGCTTTTAGAGTTTATCTTTTTAATTAAAGTGACAGAGAAGGTTTTTTAAACACCACTGGAGTTCAGTGAGAGAGTTTTCCTAAGCTTGTGAACCCTGTAAAAATAGGCCAGTTTATAATTTAACTATTTTTTAATCCCACTTAACCCCACAATCCACCAAAAAACAAAATAAGATACAGCACACTCTTACTGCTTTGAATATTACATTTGTTATTGCTGCAAGTTTAATGTGGAAAACTGCACCAAGAAATCTGCAAATATATGAAAAATGTGTGAACACAGATTTCTTGGTGCCTCCTTTTAATTTCTTGTCTTTTTTAAATATTTTTTTTCATAAAGCATGACTAGAAATATGAGATTTTAATGAGCGAGCACATGTTCTATAATTTAATCGACTGTCTTTGTTTTTAGTACCCCACATTAATTCAGTCAGTCCATGCCATAGTAAGTTGGTATTTCTGTCCGGGTGTTTGTGCTGCTGATGCATCTTGTTACCTCAGACCATTAAAGACAGAAGGGGAAGCGACCTTTTAGGTTTTTCATCACGGACCAGAAGCTGGGGGGCGGTTTCATGGGTCATCTTGGATAGTTGCATCTTGATCAGGGACACACACAATCCACATATTTAAAAAGAGTCTTCCGGCACATGCTTTGATTGTTAAGGAGAAAATAACAGCATGCATCGGGCATACAGACATGTTGTGTGTGTCGTGCTGTTGATGCATGGTCATTGGATGAGAATGACTTTGCTGTGTTTGTTTTTCATATCATGGCTGTTTTAGATTTGTTTGTGCGAATGCTGTGAGGCAATTACTGTGCACAAGATACAGTAAATTCTCCATCTTCCAGTCTGAACACATTTATTGTTTATCGTGATTGAAATTGCTCCTATTCTATACGTCTACACTTCAGCGTGCTTCATAATGCTCAGGACGGCATTTTAGAGCATGAGATCGGTGTGCTGGAGGAGAGTTACTGTATTAATGTGTTGTCCAGTTGCTCCTCAGAAGCCTATTGTAGCTGTGCACACACATTCCTGAAAGATTTAAAGTGCTAATTTGTGCATTCCCCCTGCCCCCGCCCCCGATTCTGAACCTCCTACAATTTCTACACCCGCTGCTCTACCTCTGTGCTATTTGATCCTCGCCCCCTCCTTTTTAGAAATCCTTCTCTGCGCGGGCGGTGTCGCGCTCCCACCAGCGAGCCGAGCACATCCTCAAGAACCTGCAGCAGGAGGAGGAGAAGCGGCGTCTCGGCCGCGAGGCCAGCATCATCACAGCCATCCCTGTGGCTCAGGAGGCCTGCTACGAACCCACATGCAGCCCTCCACCCGAGCAAGAGGAGGAAGGTGGGCCCGCCGGGCGTATGAGCACTTGGGTTTTATACAAGAAAAACCTCGAGAGGTGGAAAACAGCGAGCACAGAAGTTCCTCCAGTGGCCAAATGAGAGTTATTTCAAAACAGAGTCGACCCTCTTGTGTTAACGGTATTAAAAAGCTTTCTGCAGCCTGGTGCAAAAACTGTGTTAGCCTTTTGGATAGATTACCCCTTTTCTCCATCTTAAAAACTGGTTGGCAATGTGACGTCATGCGCACAGTACTCAAGAAATGCTGAGAAATGTGAAATCGAATCCAAAGAAGGTGCTGCACCTAAAACCTCCTTGTGAATGCTTTGGTTGCCACGGTTGCCTGTAGTTTTTGATGTTTCTCTGCAAGTACTTGTTAACTACTAGCTGAGCAGTAGTACAACGAATGATGAATGAATAAAGTTTGCCTTTAAAGTAAAAGCTGTACCTCAGTACTGCAACCAACATGTTTTGAAGGGCACAACTTTTGCTTTGAAGGCGAACAGCTTCCATTCCAGGGTGTGTTGGACTTTTCAGAGTTTTACTACAGCTCAAAAAGCACAAGGACGGTCTATAAAAGATTGTTACTCAAACTACGACTGCAGCAATATGCTAGCGACCATAGTAATCACAAGGAGGTCTTTGTATTTCGGTTTGCGACTGCACGTTTTTCCCTAGCAACTGGTGGTTGCCAGTGGGGTGGCTCTCTGGTAGGTAGGCCTGTGTGACTCAAGGTTAAGCAATTATTTTCCCAGCATTTTCTGGATGGAGACCAACCTCTAGATCACGTGTCTGCAAAACTGGCACGTCACCTTTCTGCAACCACGTCACAGCTATCACTGTCTGGTGGCCTTAAACCTGCGTTCTTCAAACAGAACGCAGGTTTAAGGCACTTTTGCACTGGTGTTATTGTTCCGACCTGGAAGCTAAGTTCATGATTTATACTGTCTATGGTTAACTGACAGGTGTGTCATATAGCTAGATGGCAGCTGCTCGGTCTCATCCACTACTTTAGACTAGACCTATTTATTATGTGCGTGCTCTTGGTGCCTTTTAGAGCATTTTTAATGGATTATCTGAGTAATACTCCAGCTTTCTACAGACCATCCTGATGGTTTGTGCTACAGTTTTGATGAGTGAAATACTGAGTACTAATTAGCAGATAAATGTGTTGACATAGTGCACCCATACAGTTTAGGGATGCAGCTGATAAGTTAGCACTCCAAGAAAAACAATATGGCTATGGTCAGCACACTAACAGTTAAGCTCCAAAACCAGTGGGTAGCGTAATGATGGTTACATCCACGTTTTCCACCTTTTATACAGACATAATAGCTTTGAAAGCCAGAAGTGACCATATTTAGATGAAAGGGTGGAGTGCTAACATGAGCAAGCTTGGTTACTTAGCTACATTCGTAAAGATGATTCGTAAAGTTAAAACCACCTGTGTTTTTATGAAGGGTAAAACTATTCATAGAGCCCAAAACCATTTTTCGCACAATACTGTAAACATGCTTTTTAATGCTTGAAGTATGTAGATGTTAAACATGGGTGTTTATAGTGGTTGACTCACACTTGGACTCAGGCTCATGTGGTCATTAGAGGAACTGCAGGCTTTGGCATATTTCAGCCCTGCAGGTTGCCACATTAGCACACAGTGTTTCGACTCTGCATAGCTCTTTACCCTGATAGCATGTTGTTTTTCCCCTGTACCTCTACTGGTTATGTTTGGCATTGATCCCGCCAGCAGAAGAAGTGGTGAACCTGGCATCACGACGTCTGTCCGTCAGCCCATCCTGTGCCTCCAGCAACTCCCACAGGAACTACTCTTTCCGCCGGGGCTCTGTATGGTCTGTCCGCTCGCTGGCCAGTGCTGAAGGTAGAAAAATGTCACAAACAAATGAAATTGAACTTTTTATATAAAACTTGCTCTTTACAAGTTCTTTTTTTGCCAGATGAAGAAAACACAACAGAACACACACCCACTCACCACATGCTACAGCCGCCTCAAGCTGTCTTCCCAGCGTGCATCTGTGCTGCCGTCCTACCAATAGTGCACCTCATGGAAGACGGCGAAGTTCGAGAGGATGGCGTGGCTGGTAGCTGTCACTACACAAAAAAATGAATTTGCATCAAAAATTTTGTGATTTTTTTTGGTTATTTATGCAAAAATGTTTCCTCAGTGAGTGCTGTTGCCCAGCAAATCCTCTGGAACTGCCTCATTGAAGATCCAGCTCTCGTTCTCCGCCACTTCCTGGAAAAGCTGACAGTGAGCAACAGACAGGTAGGCAAACACCTGCGGACAGATGTGGGAAAGAGACTCGCAATGAGTTTTTCATTGTTTGTCCATTTGTTTGGTTTTTGCACCAGGACGAGCTGATGTACATGCTTAGGAAGCTCCTGCTCAACATTGGAGATCTGCCAGCCCAGACCTCTCACATCCTTTTTAACTACCTGGTGGGTCACCAGTTACCTTCACCTGTACTTTTACATTTATTGTCAGTTCTGTTTATTCTCTTCCCCCTCATCTCTCCTCCTTTAAGGTGGGCCTGATCATGTATTTTGTGCGGACTCCCTGTGAATGGGGCATGGACGCCATCTCGGCCACGCTGACCTTCCTGTGGGAGGTGGTCGGCTACGTGGAGGGGCTCTTCTTTAAAGACCTGAAGCAGACCATGAAGAAAGAGCAGTGTGAGGTCAAACTGCTGGTCACAGCATCGATGCCAGGTGAATGCTAAATACTGCAGACATAAGTAATGCTAGTATTGTAAAACCATTCTCCACCAGTTAGCTCTGATGCTCCAGTTTGTGGAGCACTTTATAATTGATGACTTTGTAGTGCAGAGGGTGTTTGATGCACAGGTGCCACCTCTGTATTTGATCTTTGTTCAGACCGTCCACCTATCGGGCAAAACAGACCAAGGTAGGACCAATAGACCAGCTGAGATACCCACAATGTCTGGTCAGCACGTGTTATTTAATATTAAGTTGCATTTTTACTGGGGTGGCCACATAGTGAAGTGGGTTCTTGGCAAATGAAAGGCTGCAGGTTCAGTACCAGCCGGAGACACAAATCCGCTTTGAGGTTGTATTTGGCAGAAAATCTGCCACACCAAACATGCAGAGTTACCCGCTGTGGTGATGCCCCCACTGATAAGGGTACAGCCAAATGTAGTTTGGCTGTACCCTCATCAGGTGTAGTTTAACCCCCGGTAATCTCAGGATGTGTCTTTCTTTTCCCAAGCACACCCAACCATTTTACAAGACAACAGGCTACTAAACACACACCACAACCATGTTTTGTTTTTTAACAACAGGGACATTATGAACCCTGATATCCATCATTAGATTCCTTTTTTCTCACTTCTAGTCTGAAGTGGTTCATTCACTAAGATAAGGTAGTCAACTTGAACATTTCCACAGCTATATACCAACAGGATTAAACAAAACAAAGATAAAAGGTAAAAGTATAAAAAGCATTGTTTCCTAAGACACAAAGCAAACTTCTGTTTCTGGTCTCTGGCTTTATTCAAACAAGTCTCATACTGACAGAAAAAGACCCTTATGGTCACTCATTTTTTTGTTTTTGTTTTAATTTTAATGTTCAATAACAGAAATCAACAATATGTCAACAAAATGTAAATATTTTCATGCATTTTGCTGCTGCAGGAACCAAAACGCTGGTGGTGCACGGGCAGAATGAATGTGACATCCCAACCCAGCTACCAGTCCATGAAGACACTCAGTTTGAAGCCCTGCTAAAGGTAAAGACTCTCATCTCAGTCAATCACACACACAGTGAGGCAAGACCGAGGAGGCTTATCACTGTAATTAAATTCAAATCATGCTGGGCGAGCATGTGCTAAATGCATAAAATTTTAAATTGTAATTCAGCGCAAGCAAACTAATCAGCCATCTCCTTTTTCTCCAACCAGGAGTGTCTGGAATTTTTCAACATTCCCGAGGCCAGATCAGCACACTACTTCCTCATGGATAAACGATGGAACCTCATCCATTATTCAAAGGTGGGAACTTTATTTTGAGGGGTTTTTTGTTCATTGAAAAAAGCAACAACTATTTCGGTCTTGCTCTGTGCAGATTAGAAAGCTCAGACCAGTGCTTTTGAGTCACATCTATTCCACTGTACCTCTGGCATTGAATGAAATTATAAGCATAGAGATATTTTGTGTAACTATTTTTCTCTCTAACCTTCAGACATATGTTAGAGACATCTACCCGTTCCGGAGGTCAGTCTCTCCTCAGCTCAACCTGGTCCACATGTTGCCTGAGAAAGGACAGGAGCTCATCCAGAAACAGGTAAGGTTAGAAATGTGAAAATTAAATCAACCCCTAAACAGTGTCCTACAACTGGAAAATCATAGTCTGAATTTTTGTTTTCAGGTGTTTTCCCGTAAACTAGAAGAAGTCGGTCGAGTCCTCTTTCTCATCTCCCTCACACAACACATGCCAGCTGTGCACAAGCAGTCCCACGTCTCCCTGCTGCAGGAGGACCTGCTTCGCCTGCCCTCCTTCCCCCGCACTGCCATCGATGCAGAGTTCTCCCTCTTTAATGAGCCTCAAGGTGAGAAAAAGACTGACAGCTAAATAAACGTGAGTATAGCTCCTACAGTTTATTTTAGGATAATGAATGCTGCTTTGCTCTGCCTTCCAGGTAAAGAGCTGTTTGGCTTGGACACTCTCCACAAGGTGCTGTGGATCAAACTGCTGGAGGAAATGTTTCTGGGCATGCCCAGTGAGTACCCATGGGGCGATGAGATGATGCTGTTCCTTAACGTCTTCAATGGGGCCCTGCTGCTGCACCCCGAGGACAGCTCCCTGCTGAGGCAGTACACGGCGACCGCCATCAACACCGCCGTTCACTTCAACCATCTGTTCTCCCTGAGTGGGTACCAGTGGATGCTGCCAACCATGCTGCAGGTACGCTTACCTGTGCACACTCAACTGAGCCTAGACAGTGAGTGGAGGCAGAAAAGTTGGCTCTGAATTCCAGTTTCACAGCAATTTACATTTCCCATCCCCTCTCCCTTATCTGCTGTGACAGGTCTATGCAGACTACGAGAGCAACCCTCTTCTGAGGCAGGGCATTGAGTTTTGCTGCCGGCAGTTTTACATCCTCCATCGAAAACCCTTTATCCTGCAGCTGTTTGCCAGCGTTGCTCCGCTGCTCGAGTTCACAGTAAGACTTTCGGAGTCATTCGAATGAATCTGCAGTCGGTCAGCACTGCAAGGTCTTCGTCTCCTTTGATGCATTTCTCTCTTCTTATCCATCTCAGACCAGCACCAGTACCGGTCTTTCTAAAGGAGTTTCGGCCCAGTGTCTGTTCGACCTGCTGGTCTCTCTAGAAGGTGAAACTCAGGATGCCCTGGATGCTCTGGAGCTGGTCAAAGCTGAGAAGCCTCTACGCTCTCTGGGTAAACTGTCAATTTTACTGGCTCCTGACAAAGCTGCCGTAGGTATCAAGATAGGGATCTAGTCAGTAAAGAAGCCCAGAAACTCAGACTGATGCCCGAATTCATTAAACCTCTTATATCAAATAAGTCTGTAAAGGAAGCCTCAGAAATTCAACTGTTAGTCTAATATTACTGTTGGACTAGTTTGACTGTACTCTGTATATGTTGTCTGTATATGTCACAGATTTCTGTTATGGTAATGAGGACTTGACCTTTTCTATCAGCGAGGCCATCAAGCTGTGCGTCACTGTGGTTGCATATGCCCCCGAATCCTTCAGGAGGTATCAATAAAAACATCGAGGCGTCTTTCTCTGTCAGCTGCTTTCTGTCCTCATACTATCCATGCTTCCCTCTCCAGTCTCCAGATGCTGATGGTGCTGGAGGCCTTGGTTCCCTGCTACCTCCAGAAACTGAAGAGCAACACAGTTACGATGGAGTCTGCTTCGGCTGCCAGAGATGAGATTGCGGCCATCGCTGCCCTAGCTACGTCTCTGCAGGCCCTCCTCTACAGCTCTGAAGCCCTCACAAGGTTTGTCTCTTACCAATACAGACACAACTGAGTCTAGATTTGTTTTTAGGTCCTCTCAGTTGTTGTCATCTGATCATCCACAGGCCCATGACGGCTCCCCAGATGTCTCGCTGTGATCAGGGCCACAAGGGTGGCACTACAGCTAACCACGCCATGTCCGGAGGGGTCAACACCAGGTCAGAACTTTAACTCTCACCTGTCTCAGAATAGATGACTATAGTGCAGTTTTGGAGTTTGAAAACCAAGACCGAGGAGATCTTTGTATTGTCAGGGACAATCTTCACCTGCTGGAGGAGGGCCAGGGCATGCCAAGGGAGGAGCTGGATGAGCGCATCGCCAGGGAGGAGTTCCGCCGGCCACGGGAGTCCCTGTTGAACATCTGCACCGAGTTTTACAAACACTGCGGGCCACGGCTCAAAATCCTGCAGAACGTTGCAGGCGAGCCGCGGGTCACAGCTCTGGAGCTACTGGACATCAAGTCCCACATGAGGTGTGCGATGAAATACCAGCTGATTTTAGTTACAGTGTGTAAATTTGTCAAATTATTTTGTTTTCTTACCCACTGAGATTCAAGTGCATAACCCTAACTACGGTGGCTGCTATAGGACAAACATGTTTCAGTCAGCCAAGAGAGATCAAATACAAAAACAAACAGTTCAGTATCTGTGTTTCGTTTGGATCAAATCTAAGTCCACCCTGGAGTTTTTCCCTGTCACTCCACTGTTTACCTCAGCTGTCAATGCAGACTGAGAAGCATCCGGCTTCATTTACTCTGGAGGAGGCTGTAAAACTTTGTGAAGGGAGTCCAAAATGAGTCGATGAGTCAGTGAAGCTCACTTCTGACCAGTGACAGCAGTACTGAGGTGACTTGTTAAGGATATGCTAAACTGTTAGCCTCTATCAGTGAAACTTTCTTTGAAGTGTATCTAACACTGTTGGACTCTGAAATTTATTAGATAAACTCTCATTCAGTGTGAGAATGTAATCAAACTACTTGTCAGAGGGAACATGGGATTTTCAGCCTAACATTATTTGGCAGCTGTTATGTCTAGTCAACTCGTTGTCAGCTGTCCGGAGATGGGTGCGTTATGTCAGACAAGAGGTCAGTAGTCATTGGAGCAAGCTCAGGAATAAACAAGTGTGTTTGTGCATGTTTCTGTGTGTTAGAGCTCTGACTTCAGTTCAGGAGATGAGGCTTGAGGTGAGGAGAAAGAAGATGAGACTTTATTCAGATGATGGTGACATTGTCTCGTTGCTTCATGCTTTTTTTACATTATTGATATGAGACTGCATATGCTTGTTGGAAGATGTAATTACAAACTATTCTAGATATATTTAGGACTACAGAATCATTTCTTGAGAAATATAAAAAATTACCAACTGTAACTTTAAGTATTTGCTGGGCATCAGAAAATTTAATCAGAAAGTTATGGGTCATTAATCCTCACCACCTACATTCTTTCACACATCCAACATTGGATGGATAACACACAGGCTTTACTTTGTTGTGTTTAAATTACAAAATGCTTTTAGCATTTCTTATGTTTATTTTTTTTATCCATACAAGAAAAAGATTAGGGCCACTGGAAAAAAAAAAGTAGGCACTTCTTTTTTCTTTTCCAGAATTCTGAGATTAAAGTCAGAATTCTGAGAAAAAAAGTCAGAATTCTGAGGTTAAAGTCAGAATTCTGAGGAAAAAAATCAGAAGTCTGAGATTAAAGTCAGAATTCTAAGGTTAAAGTCAGAATTCTGAGAAAAAATAATTCTGATGAAAAAGTCAGAATTCTGAGAAAAAAGTCAGAATTCTGAGGTCAAAGTCAGAATTCTGAGAAAAAATAATTCTGATGAAAAAGTCAGAATTCTGAGAAAAAAGTCAGAATTCTGAGGTCAAAGTCAGAATTCTGAGGTCAAAGTCAGATTTCTGAGGTCAAAGTCAGAATTCTGAGAAAAAATAATTCTGATGAAAAAGTCAGAATTCTGAGGTCAAAGTCAGAATTCTGAGGTCAAAGTCAGATTTCTGAGGTCAAAGTCAGAATTCTGAGAAAAAATAATTCTGATGAAAAAGTCAGAATTCTGAGAAAAAAGTCAGAATTCTGAGGTCAAAGTCAGAATTCTGAGGTCAAAGTCAGATTTCTGAGGTCAAAGTCAGAATTCTGAGAAAAAAGTCAGAATTCTGAGAAAAAAGTCAGAATTCTGAGGTTAAAGTCAGAATTCTGAGAAATTAGTCAGAATTCTGAGAAATAAGTCAGAATTCTGAGGTTAAAGTCAAAATTCTGAGATTAAAGTCAGAATTCTGACTTTTTTCTCAGAAGTCTGGAAAAGAAGAAAAAAAAGATGTGCCCACTGTGGCAATTTTTTGTTCTTAAGATATTAATTAATATTTACACATACACTGACTGTTTTTTTGTACTATGCATGTATGCATAGTGTTATACAATATCGCAGACCGGCCCTAATTCAACTTTGGTTGATATGTCTTCAACACAATACACACATTTTGGAAATAAAGTCTGTAAAGTTGTTTCTTCGCATTCCTTAGTTAATTTTAAAACTGTACCCTAAAAAGCACTGGTAAGTTGAACTGAATGAATGTTTCTGCCCCCAGGCTGGCGGAGATCGCCCACGCCCTGCTGAAGCTGGCGCCCTACGACACCCTGACCATGGAGAGCCGAGGGCTGCGGCGTTACATCATGGAGATGCTGCCCATCACCGACTGGTCGTCCGAGGCCGTCCGGCCTGCCCTCATCCTCATCCTCAAGAGGCTGGACCGCATGTTCAACAAGATCCACAAGATGCCCACGCTCAGGTGCGCTCGCCCTCAGGCTTTATGCAGCAGGTCTGTTGAACACAATCCCTCTTCTTTCTCCGTCTCCCTGTGAGTGTATCGTGCTGTGCCGCTGCCGTGGTGTGTACAGTGAATAGACGGCTTCTTGGCACTGTCCTCTGTAGCGCTGCCTTCGTGGGTGCTGTACCGTAAGTGCTTCTGTGGACTGTGTTTTCCTGTCTGTGAGTTTAAATGCGTAATCGCATAAAAGTGTGTGACGATGTTTGTTCTAACAATGGATCAGTGGCAGCGTTCCTCTATGCCTGGAGCGTCCAGTCTTTGGCCATGGAAAACAACATACAGGTGTTATGTCGTCTTTTTAGTCTTTATTTAGCTCACAATGAAGAACTAATTCTTCATCACCCTTATAGATGTGATGCAATGCAAAAATAGTTTTTCTTTATATAAAGATTAAAAGATTTTGATGCATCTGAAACAGTTTAATTTAATGCTTTAATTAAACTTTTGTTTGCTAAGATTTTTCCAAAATTCTGATGCAGTAATGACCAAGAAACCTGCTGGTATTAGAATTACCAGTGTAATGATACCAATAATCACAGTTATAATTATCTTTTTTCAAGAAATTCATAAAATAAATTTCATACATAAAAACCAAGTCAAACACTAAAGCCGCAATATTTCGTCTTAAAAGCTGGAACTTTGAAATCAACTTCTCTGCATGTTTCAGTAAAAGTAATTCAACGTGATTGTGTCCTCTTCTACATTTGTTGTGAATGATGGTCAGCTCGTTCCATCTGAGTTTATCATTATTAACTAAATAAATAAATAAATAAAATGGATTATGCTAAATTTTAGGTCTGTACTATAATTAGTTTTGGATTTTCTGCATATTCAAGCTTGAATATATGTGAACCTTTTCACCTTGTTTAGACTGCTTTAATGAATATTATGTTACTTGTACTTGAGAAGCTATAGACAAAACATCAGGCCTTCACATCTGCTGCCATCAGAGATCGGACACATCCAAATATTTCAGGGACTTCAGTGAACTTGTCTCCTGAAAGTCCTTATTCATATGGTCAGGTATTTACTAGAGGTGGGAATCTCCAGACAGCCCACAATACAGTACTATTGTAGTTTTTAAAATTTTGCAGTATGTTGAGTATTGCAGTAATACTGCTCTAAAGTAAAAAACAAACAAACATATGTTTCACATAACTTTTCATTATCCTCGCCATTCCAGTGGTCCAATCCTGCAAAAAACTGTAGAAAGTTGGAGTAAAACTATCACAGAGGTCCATGTGCATATATACATAAATGCAAAAATTTTGGTAATAAAGAGTACAGAAAAGCTTCCCTGACTGTAGACTGGAGGCAGCTAGCTGAGAGGTAACACTGCTCTGAGGCGGATCTGTTGCTGCAGTGTTTAGTTGGCTATGTTTGTGAGCTTTGCGACATTTGTTGTCTTTGATGCAATCTTTGACTTCTAGGAGCTCCAAAAGTTTGAGATTTGAATATGTATTCATGCTGTGTAATTTTGTGAAATTTTATGGCAACATTGTGCCATCGTAGGGCGTCATAATGAAAAAAATATTGAGTGTGTTGTACAGCTCTCTCCATGCCCTTTCATCTGAAATGTTACTTGATGTTGTTTCTTGAAGTTTCTTTTTAAGGTCAACTTTGACCTTGGGTGCTAATGTCCCCCAAGGCTTAGTATGTTGATTTGAAGTTGGAAGACGGGCCATAAAAATTAGTTGTTAATATAGGTTCTACCATATCTACCATTTTACCAACTTTGAAGATGATATCTTGAAAACTGTGGATGCTAGACTGCTTACAAACAAACAAACAAACAAACTCCCTTCAGGGGCAGAATTGTTTTTCCCTGTGAGTTTTTTTTTATTTTTAAACTCATGACAACGTGCTTGCATGTGGTTTCGGGGGCTGGTGGTGTGTGCTTGTTTGTTCTCCAGGAGACAGGTGGAGTGGGAGGCGGCCAGCAGCCTGATCGAGGGGATCTGCCTGACTTTGCAGCGACAGCCAATCATCTCGTTCCTGCCTCACCTGCGCTCGCTTATCAACGTCTGCGTCAACCTGGTACGGGACTGCAAATATGTTGAAAAGCGAAGTTGTTTATCTTTTTTTCTTTTTTTTTAGCATTTTCTTAAGGTTTTTGGTGGGGTGGTTTGTCTGGTCTGTTGTCAGGTGATGGGTGTGGTCGGCCCCTCCAGTGTGGCGGACGGGCTGCCACTCCTCCACCTCAGCCCCTACCTGTCTCCTCCTCTGCCCTTCAGCACCGCCGTGGTCCGACTGGTTGCTCTGCAGATTCAGGTATGGCGAGATGACCCCATCAAACACCCGCTCATAAAGCAGCTGCTCCGCATGCTAACACTAATTCCCTCGCGCTTCTCCACAGGCCTTGAAGGAAGACTTCCCCCTCAGTCACGTGATCTCACCTTTCACCAATCAGGAAAGGCGGGAGGGGATGCTGCTCAACCTGCTCATTCCCTTCGTATTAACTGTAGGCTCCGGGAGCAAAGGTGATTTGTTGGTGCGATTGGAGGAGGAGACTTAAAATGCCAATCAGCATTTTGCTCAGGGTTTTTTGTATTTCCTGCTTTTGTTTTGTTTTCTCGATGCAGACAGCCCCCACCTGGAGCAGCCGGAGGTCTTCCTGCTCCTACAGACAGTCATCAACATCCTGCTTCCCCCTCGGATCATCTCCACATCCCGCACCAAGAACTTCATGCTCGACGCCTCTCCGGCTCACTGCTCCACGCCGGGCGACCCTGGGAAAGATCTGCGTAGGGAGGGATTAGCAGAGTCCACGAGCCAGGCTGCTTATTTAGGTACAATAAAAGAGGCGAGAACATTTTATAGCTTTGCTTTGTCTTCCTCTTCTCATCCTCCTTCCTCCACAGCTCTGAAGGTGGTGCTGGTTTGCTTCGAGCGCTCGCTGGGGAACCAGTGGTATCGGCTGAGCCTGCAGGTGAAGGAGATGGCTCTGAGGAAGGTGGGCGGCTTGGCCTTCTGGGACTTCATCGACTTTATCGTCCGAACCCGGATCCCCATTTTTGTCCTGCTCAGACCCTTTATACAGTGCAAGGTAAGGGACTTCAGGAGCCTCCCGCTCCTACAGCACTCCTGAAAAGTTTGCTTTCATCTTCCTCATTTTTCCTCCATCTTACTTTTCCAGTTGCTGACCCAGCCGGCCGATTCCCAGGAAGAGATCACAGCGCGCCACCACATCGCTGATCAGCTGGAGCGGCGCTTCATCCCACGACCTCTCTGCAAGAGCTCACTGTTTGCAGAGTTCAACAATGAGCTCAAGATCCTCAAAGAGGCTGTGCACAGCGGCTCGGGTCAGGAGCTACATACTAAAAAATTAAAGGAACGGTTCATCTAAAAATCCCATTTTATCCATCTAGTTTTTTTGGCTTCTAGTCACACACATACTGACGTACAACATACTGCAGTCCAAAGACCCTGATATAATCTGACAGGAGATGATTGATGTGTATGTCTGTATGTTTAATTTCTTAATGGAACCTGAGTATGTTTTTAAAAAATGTCCACGTAAAGGGAATCAGTAATATAGACAGATAAACAGGGTGAACTTGTCCTGTAAGTGTTTTCAAATAGAAGCCATCAACTCTGCAGTCACGTATGGTGTTTTCCACCTCACAGCATATCAGGGCAAGACATCCATCAGCACGGTGGGCACCTCCACGTCAGCCTACCGCCTCAGTTTGGCCACAATGTCACGGTCCAACACAGGCACCGGAACAGTTTGGGAGCAGGACAGCCAACCGTCACGGCAGCCCTCACAGGACACGCTCAGCCGTACCGACGAGGACGACGAAGAGAGTCAGAAACACTGTTCCCTTGTTTTTACCAGCTATTCTCACTCATTCCTGTTCACTTCCTTTGAAGTGAACTCACCACTCTACGTTTCTCTCGCTGCAGTTGACTCCATGAGCATTCCCAGCGTGGTGAGCGAGCATGAAGCCTTCATGCCCAGGGTGATGTCACAGCGCCGTTTCTCCAGCCACGCCACTGGCTCGGCGGCCTCTCAGCCCGAGGCCCCCCGCACCATAATGTTGCCCAGCCACAGGTAACGCTTCCCACTGAACCTGGGAGCCACAGATAAACACTTATGTGAAACAGTCACACCTACTTCAGTGAAAATCTTTTTCAATCTGTTTAGTCTTTATGGGTTAAAAAACAAACAAACAAAAAAATGGTGGTTTAGTAGTTAGTTGTTAGCTGCAATATGCAAGTTGTTTTTCCTGTACTTGAAAAGTAAAGATGAAGTGGTGTGAAGGCAGAAATAATCTCACTAGCCATTAAAAGGCAATTTCAGACCTAGTAAAAGGGAGAAAGGGCTGAAAAATAAAGCTAACTGCAGATCCTCCATGATCCAACAGCCAACATTATAACAGGAAACAAAGGAATAAAAAGGCCTACAGTGACCAGCTCTGTTTAAACTGCATTAAGGCACCAGTCACCTGGAAACCAGTTGTTCTGAACTATCTGTTTTCACTGACCAGCAAATGGTTACAGGCTGTCACTAGGTCCCAAAAAGGGTGCTGTAATAAAACCCTTCCTTGTTTTGTTCAGTAGCAGATTTCTCTTTGTTTGGTGAGTTTTTCTTTGGGGGATAAATACATTTGTTCCTCAGGTTTTTGTACTGCTTTTTAAATTCCCCCATGTACCATCCAGTATTTTCACCAGTCTCTCTCCAGGGGTTAACTGACATTTGTGAGTCCTTATATTAATGCTTTGATTAGTTTTCCTTATATTCAGAAAAGGATTGTTACTTGTTCATTTATTAATTGCAAAGCTGTGGCAAAAAAGTAGCTGGATTCAGCCGTGCTGAATGGGCCAATCACAACAGTTACAGGCCACATCAGTGCCACATGCAGTTACATTAGGGAGGTACACATCAGGTTACTACAGAAGAGGATTAGGCCCACTAATAAAAAATGGGGAGTGTCTTTTGGATTTTTTATCCCTCAGAATTCTGAGAAGAAAAAAATGAATTCTGACTTTGTTCTCAGAATTCAGAGAAAAAAGTCGGAATTTGAACATTAATCTTAGTCATCATATTAATTCTGACATTTATCTCAAAACTCAAAGGGGAAAAAGTCTGAATCCTGACAATAATTTCAGTATTCTGAGAAGATAGTAATCATTTTTACATAAATCTTTGTCATGAGATTAATTACATTAATCTCAGAATTTTGACCGAAAAAGTTTGAATTCTTAGATTAATCTAAGATTTCTTAGATTAATCTAAGAATTTGTACAAAAAATGTCAATCAGGAGATTATTTCTGACATTTATCCCCCCATTAATTTTTTTCAGGGGCCCTGAAAAAGTCCTAATCCTGCATAGGTTTTGGTGCAGTTTTAGAGGGGCTTGTGCTTACGACATAGTGTAGCTATGGTGCAAAATTCTGACTGACGCATAAGTCGTCAGTTATAGACCTCAGAGGCTTACAGCGAGTTTATGCTTCAGGATCAAGGCTCCCAAGTGCCTGACGTACATCTCCCTTGTTATGTAATGTTCCAGGATTTTATTAATATGTTTCCACACTTGTGATCTATGAATGCAGGTTGCTAACCAAAAAAACATCAGCTACACTCTCAAATATGTTGACTCTTGACTACAAAAAGCTAAAGTGTCTAAACTTCACAGTTATATTTGAGAACCACTGTGCTTCTATCCTGCTGGTTAAACTAATGAGATTATTTCTGTTTTCAGAGCAGCTTTCATGAAATGTTCAACTCTTTCCTGTTTATTATGTAACATGTAGAGCCGACCGATGGACGAGAAATCAACCAGTCATATTCCACAACCACAGTCATATTTATCTATGTATATCTCTGTTGATTTATAATGTTTTTTTATTAAGCAGCGTTAAGACTCTGTTTCATGGTAAGAATGTTAAAAATCAAGTCTGCTCTGCCTTTGGTTAATTTTGGTTAGAGGAAACACCCTGGCTTATATAAACCCTGCTAAGCAAGGGGCTCAGGGTGGTGATGGATCTCACTGCACTCCCTAAACTCCCATTTTCCCGCTTCGCCCCCCTTTTTACAGTGAACCCAATGTGCTAGATGAGTCCCAGGGCCTTCTGCAGGAGGGTAACCTCTCTAGGTACAGTGGCCCTCTCTCTGTCTGTGTCCCGTTGGCGCATTCTTGCATCTGTCCGCCACCGGGAGGGGCATCACCTCAGGACGGCCACCTCTATCGGCCGCCTCACTGTTGATCACTCATCCGCATCGAATCAAATCGCCTTGGCCCGTCACACCTCCGCCCCCCCACCTCCCACTTACCCGTCTCTATCTCTTTCTGTGTGGGTCTAATGTGCCTTGTCTCTATCCCCTTAACCCCCCTCACTTCCCCTTGAGCTCCACACTGACCCTCATCTTCTCAGCTCATCCGCTGTGCTATCCTAACCAGGCCCCCTCCCCCTTTTACAAAAAAAATGTTAAAAAGGGTCTCATCAGCCCCTGGGGCCAGGGAGCTCTGCCTGTGTTCTTTCTCTGTTAGCTGTGGTTCTTTACAGTTAATGTGCCATCACTAAAGTCAGCCTCTCATCGGTGCCATGGTGTTTCATACTGTTTACGTGTCTATCAGGCTTTCGCTGATCAAATTGGGCGTCCTACTGTGGATACCAATCTGGAGGGGCACGAGGGAACTGGGGTGGCAACACAAAAAAATACAAACAATGGACATTTTAGATGTTGTTTTTTGTTTAGAAGCTAACTTTAAATATGCCGTATGACTGTTTCATGGTTAGATGGGGACATTTCAGGTGTTTCAGGGGCTTTTGTAGCACAAAAAACGAGACAAGTTGCTTTGTCAGGATTGCCACTCCAGGCCCTACTACTCCCCTGTTGTGTTTTCAGTGTTTGAATCATAGCAGCACTGTTATTTTTTTCCGTACTGTGATTGGGTGTCTTGTAGCACACTGTGTGTATTGTGTAGTGAGTGAATGGGTAGAGTAGCAGCGACATCTTATTGTGATCAAAGTTTCGTTTATCGACGGTTGGGTAATCTTTGCTTTTCAGTCCCTTTATGGTGACGTATTTCCATGTGTTTTGCGTGAATGTGCGCACGTGAATGTGTGCGTGTGTGTCTCTTTATGACTGACTGCATCAGGGTGGCCAGTGTGCAGAGCGAACCAGGTCAGCAGAACCTCCTGATCCAGCCTCCGTTGGGAAGAAAGCGAGGACTCAGACAGGTGTGGACATCACCTGTTTTTCATGTGTCGCGTTTAACACATATGTGTGATATGGATAAATGTTCCTAAATTGATGGCATTGAGTATGTGCTATCTTAATTCATATTTAAGCAAAAACATTACAAGAAAATAGAATTTAAAAGTATTTTTAGAACACACACATAAAATAAAAGAAATTCACTTCAGTTCAGTTTTATTTATATAGCGCCAAATCCCCAAAACATTGTGCCTCAAGGTGCTTTATATTGTAAGGTAAGGACCAATACAATAATACAAATAAACACACAAAACTCCAACAATCATATGAGCCCCTGTGAGCAAGTGCTCAACAGTGGGAAGGAAAAACTCCCTTTTAACAGGAAGAAACCTCTAGCAGAACCAGGCTCAGGGAGGAGTGGCCATCTCCACAACCAGTCGGGGTTGAGGGGAGAAAGACAGGAAGTTTCACTTCTACATCATTTTCATATGAATAAAAACAAATATGACCCACTTAATTTTTGTAGATTTAAATATAAGAAAACTACATTGTGACAGAATTTAAAGCAGTTTTAAAATACATAAAGTAAATGTTTTGGTAAATGAAACATTTAAAAAACTATAATGAAAATAATTAATAATAAAGCAAAAAAATTAAAAAGGAAATGTTGAATCGTTTTTTATGTTAAGATCCAGCCATGTTATAAATATGGTCCATTTAAATGTTTGCATGTTTGATTATCTTTTGTTAATACAAAAACTCTGTCTACAAACTCCAAAAATTACAGTATCGTAATGTTGCCTAGTAACCACCTACCACCAAAATCACTCATTTCTAGCATTTATACACCTATAAGACCTTTTAAAAGCCATGTATCATACTATTATGATGGGTGAATATGTACATATGTGTAGATGTTCCTTATCTCGTCATAGATGAGAAGAACATCTTGATGAAGATTTGCTTAAACATTGTCTCACTCACTGTGAGTGTCAGCATGTGTATGGTGTATACAAATGTTTTATACAAATCCCACAATCATATGTATTTGCACATTTGCCCCTAACATTGACCTTATGACTGTACTCACTGTACGCACATTACATTTATCACACTACGTATTGTAATGGTCAGCACAAATTTCTAATCTTCCCGGTCCTACTGAGCAGCTGCTGATTATCAATCAAGTTATCAAAATAAGCCACCCTAAAAAATGCTTAAACAATGTGGGGATAAAAAGGACAAAGTCTATGAAGCAATATAGATTTATATTATTTTAATATATTTTTCATTTTATATATTTATATTGTTCAGAATATGACGTCTAATAAGTTTGTTATATTGTTACAATCACTGTTGTGGTAAATTTATTAATATATAGAACTTTCTTCTGTATTATGTTCATGTTTATTATTATAAATCATTATTATTATTTTTTTAAGTAGATGTGGAAATTTATTTATTTTAAATAATTCAGTCATTCTTGTGTTGTGTCAGGTGTTACATAAACCTGTTTTAAAAAAGCATTTTATTTACTAAAAAGACGAGAACAACATCGCACATGGGCACACAATACAGTGGGCAGGCTAACTGTCTTGTGGCTTTTCTATAAATTTCCCGTAGATGCGACGCCCCCTGCTGTCCATTCCAAAGACCGAACCGCGCGGTCGATCTGGAGCAAGGCTTTCTACAACGCGCAGGAGCATTCAGCCCAAGAACAAACCACTGGGTAACAGCACACATGCTTTCATCTGTCTTTTCTTAGATAAGGGATGATGAAAGTGCATCATGTGTCTTAAAATTCTGAAACAGGATGCGTGACTATATTTAAAAGTAACAGCGAAACTCACCCTGCACTTCAGATCAAGCACACAAGCCAAATCTAGACTTACAAACACTTATACCTATGAAAATACTTATTGTCAGTGTGCTGACTTGAACTGACCCGTCCTCCCCATTCACGACCTCTGTGTTTGTTCCAATGCTGTTTGCGGTACCACCTGCCACCAGACTGACTCTTCTCACTCTGTTCTGTCTCATGCTTTTGTTTCGAAATAAAGAAACTTTATTGGACTGTGAAGGTGAGACACAACTCTTAACCCTTCCTCTCCACCCTGCAACGGCTCGCCCCTTTTATCTGCAACCTCACCCAATAGGGCGCTCTGCATGTCTGTCTTGCATTACCCCCCCGATCCCCTGCCTCCCCCTCTCCCGTCCCCTCCCTGCCTCCACTCTCTTTGGTGGTGCTGATGTGTTAGCGAGTCGCTAGCTGGCGCTATCGTCTCTGTTTTGACCACGTGTGCATGCATGTCTGCCCACAGCGCATGGAGACCAAAAGAGGTCAGTCACCTTTACAGAGAATCAAGGCCAGCAGGCGTCCACGGGGGCAAGCAAGCCTCCAACTCCCAGCACTGTGGACCCACCGGGTGAAGGCAGAGGGACGAGTCCTGCCCCATCAAAGTCCCCAACCCTGGAAGTGCCCCCCACCTCTTCAGCCATGATCACGGCTGACCTGCACGGACCTACAAATGCACAGGTAGGACCAGCTGAGGGAGGAAATGCAGAAATCCATGCATTTATAAGCCATACATGCTGTGGACATTAAGTAATATAATATGCTAGACATGAATTTATTTGAAAACGTACTAAATACACAGAAAAAGACGTTCTGTTTATTTTGAAAACTCAGATTGACCACTTTATTTTGAATTACCTTCATAAACAGAATGCTTTTCTTCGCAATGTTAACTGTGAGTGAAAACAAATAGGGCAGAGCCGTGCGTGTGATTGGCTGTTGCTTTGGTAACAGTGGACAGCTAATCATATGACATTTTGAACGCAAACTATAGTACTAAGTGTTACCTACATTTATTTCATCTTCCTCTTACCATCACCATTTTTTATTTATTTTTTATGATTTTATATATTCATTTTATTTGAGTCATGTTCTGGTATAAACAATACAATTGAAGTACTTACATAGCTGGTTCACCCAAAAAGAAAAAATCCTAATTTTTTTGTAGCAGTATCTACTGATTTATATTCACCAGCTATTTGAGTAGGTACACTTTGCTAGTACTGGGTCGGACTGCCTTTCGTCTTCAGAACCATTTAATTCTTTGTGGTATGGATTCAACCCAGTGGTGCTCTGGATTGAGATCTGATGACTATGGGGGCCATTTGAGTACAAAGAACTCAGTTTGAGATGATTTTCTCTTTTTCAGCTCATCCCCTGTAAAACTCCAGAGATGGTTGTTCAGGAAAAATCTCGCAGTTCCTGAAACACTCAGACCAACAACAACCATGCCACATTCAAAGTGGTTTAAACACCTTTCTTCCTCATTCTGATGCTCAGTTTGAACTTCAGCAAGTCATCTTTACCATGTCTACATGCCTAAATGTAAAGGGTTGCTACCATGTGATCGATTAGATATTTGTGCTAGCAAGTAGTTGAACAACTGTACCTAACAAAGTGGCCAGTAGGTGGACCTAGTATTGAGCCCTGTGGCACGCCTTTACGGCCTTTAAACCAGAATGATGACCATCTGCAGCTATTCCTCTAATTTTAAGGACATAAAAGTATAATTTTATGTCATTTGTGTGTGAACTAGCCCTTTAAATGTGTGTCCCGTGTGTTTTAAAAGCTAAACTACAGGAGCAGGTGTATTCCCACACAGGTCCCTCAAGCATTAAGCAGCAAGGAGAAGAGAGAGCAGTGGGGGCTCCGCAGCAGCCTCTCCCCTCCCCCATCCATCTCCCGGCCTTCCACTCCAACACCCCCATCCCGAACCTGCTCCCCTCTCCCCCTCTCCAGAACCTGCTCCCCTCTCCCTTTGTCCCGCTCCTCCTCTCCTCTCCCACCGCCACTCCCGGTGCTGAGCACATCACCCGCCCCGGGTCCACCGCCGCCACCTCCATTACCACCAACTCATCTTGCTGCTGCTCCTCCTCCTCCACCACCACCGGGGCCTTCCAGGATCAGAGAGAGCCCCGGGGACGAGGACACAACCGCCCTGCTGCCGCGCAGCGACACCTTGCTGCAGCTCAGCGAGGACGACGGCACTGAGAACCCGCTTCTCACCCCGCTGCTGTCCCCTCCTTCCCCCCGCCGGTCACCTCGCCGCTCTCCCCTCCCCCTCTCACCCGTCGACCTGGACCTGGATGAGTCTCACGTGTGAGAGAGGTGACGGATGGATGTTTTTTCTATCCAGATGCTCTATAAAACACAAAAAGTAAAGTTTTAGGTTTTACTGAAAGTCTTAAACAGTTTGAAAGGACAGGAATGTTTTGACTTTATGTATCCTAAATGAAGAAAACTCCTTCCTCTGTCTGAAATATGACAAATCAGAGTCACTCTCTTATCTTCTCTGTCCTCAGTCTGAGGGCTGAATGTATGTTACAGCAGCAATCGACATAACGTCTCATCTTTGGTCCTCACCAAGAGCAGAAATGTATTTTCAGCAATGATATCAAACACCTATTTAAGATAAGAGAAAGGATTATTTAACTCAGTAATGACCATTCAAAATAGAAAATATGTCTATATTGAAAAAGGAGATGATATAACATGTGATGTGGTGCAGATTTGTATGAACGTTATAAAGAGCCATTCTAAAGATAAAGTGAGTGACTTATCTTAGCACTTTTATTTGAAATGGAGTAAAGGGAATAAATATATAATACAGCATATGTATTTTAATCACATAGAAGTGGAGTATGACATGTTGTAATCCAGAAGTCTATGAGATTTTATATTTTAGAAAGAGATGTTTTTTCTGTCATTTGCACTGCAAAATGTTCATAAAGTCGAATACACGTGTTTCCAGCTAAAACTCCATCATATCCAGTGCTTTGTTAAGTGATGCTGTTTGTAAAGTAAACGTCTTGGTGTGGATAAAGACTTTTCCATCAACTCTGCTGAAAAATAAAAGTTTAGGATAAATTAGAGATGCTCAACAGGATAACCAAAACAAATTCACCACAATTTTGACTTTTTGTTTTTTTAGCGTGGATGCAATCCGAAAGGCTAACACTAAACTGGAAACACAGTCACATGACTTCTTCATGTGATAAGATGTTGTGCCGGCCAATCGTGCTCCCTGTATTACAGCAGTCTCACAGCAGCTTGTGAAGTAGTTGCGACATTTGTGTTCATGTATATGCACCTCGTATTTTCCATGTTTAAAAGGGAAAAAAAAGTCTACAGTTGCACAGATTGACAGTTACATGGATGTGAGAGATTGCAGGGGTTGCAATGGTAGCAGGGATATGAGGGATTGTAGGAATTGTGAGTGTTGCAGAGATGGGAGGGATTGCAAGGGTTGTAACGGTTGCAGGAATAGGAGAGACTGCAGGAATGTGTAAAAAATTCATTTTTGGCGTATTTACTGACGCATCCCACCAACCCCAACGATGGCGCGGACCATAGTGTGCACCATAATTGGAGAGAAAATCATGGTGACCAATTAGCGAATTTCAAGAACTCCGTATGGTAGCCCCTCCCACAGCCTCTGTCATCCGAGGCTTCATCTTCAGGGCCTGGCTGTGGAAACACAGCAAAAAAACAACCAATTCCCCAAATACATTCCCCAAATGTAGAGACACTACATTTGAATTTGTTTTATCTGTTTGTTAGTTTTAGGAAGAAGGCAGTAGATTGCGGCTTCACCGGTAGATAAATAAACCAACACCGGTTGTGCTATCACCATCATCATGCAGTCATAATGTCCTACCAATGTCTCATTGAGTTCAGCTCTAACTCTACAGTGTATGTTGTGCACAATATTTTATTTGTGACCAAAGACTGTATCTTTACATAGCAGTTATATATATATAAGAAAAAGGCATATAATATTTACAGAGACACTTGTCCTGGTATTGGTCATGCTGTTCTGTTTGTGTCTGTGATGTCTTCTATTCAGAGCAGTGGGGACGGGAAGTCTCTTCTCTTTATTGCAACTGTGACGATGCAGTAGATAGACGTTACCTCGTTACTCATTTCATGCCTTAACAGAGACGTCTGCATACATCGGTTTATTTAGTCCACTGAGAACCTCATACCTCCAGGAGTATCCACTGAAACAGTCCCACAGTAACGTCCGGTTGTTTTCTGTCTGCCGTGTTCGTGACACTCAGCTGCTTGCTGTGGCCTCCACACTCAAACCTCTCTGTGTGCTGTCAGGCTACAGAAGACAAAACGTGCCATAACTCACACCAGTGCACTGTGAGTGTTTTATTGTTGGCTGCTTCTGTCTTTCTTTTGTCTGTTTGTGTCATGATTTGTGAAAAATTATGTAATCATTTTGGTTAGTTATGCAGAGGATGCTTTTCTTAAAGGGGGTTATCGTTGTGTCTCTAAATCCACGCACCTCTGCAAATTCTTTGTTTGATGTTTCTAAATGCATATCATGCCAAGCCTAGAGTGTAAAGACGTATCGGCATATTTATAGTCGAGGGTCGCTGGGTTTGTCGTATCGGAACTCCCTTTAAATGTAACATGTCTGTGTCAAATGATGTCTTCTTTGTGCAAAGATTAAATAATAAAGCTTCAGTATATCAGAATATTTCCTAAATATCTAAATAAATGGATATTGTTATCACTGTTTTTCAGCTTTGTCTGGGGTTTTTTTAATGGAGGTTTCTGTCATTTTCAGTTCTTGCTTTGAAAATAGCTCAGCAAGATAGATTTTCAGTAAACTGATGACTTTTTAAATAAGGTCAGGTCGCTTTTTTTTTACAGTAGCTCTGAGAGGTCAAACATACTGCGACAAATAAAAGCATATATATTATAAAAATATAAATATAGAATATATAAATGCTGCAAAAGCTAAAAAAAAAAATCAAGAACACAATCTTCATCTTTTTATTCCTCACGACATCAATGAATCCTCTGCTTCTTCTAAGCCTGTGTCACTGTAAGCCTACACTCGTTTTTGGTTTCTGTCACTTCCATAGCTGGTCCGTCACGTTATTGTGTCCTCAAAAACACATCCATTACGTTTTGTGATATTCTATTTTTCTACTTCCTTCATGTTTTATTCGACTTTTGCTAAGTTTTTTCTACTTCTGTTGTGTTTTACTGTTGTCTTTTTTTTTTAAGTTGCAGTGTGTTTAACCTTTCAGGGTCATTGTATTTTTCCCTTAACAAATAAAATCATTTAAAAACTGCACTTTGAATTTACTTGGTTAACCTTTGTCTAATATAAATTTATAGCATGTAAGCGTGAGAAATATGCAAAAAACCGAGGAATCAGAGAGGGGGCAAACTTTTTCACAGTATTGAATTTTATATTGCACAACTTAATGACATAAACAGATTTAAAGTATAACTTGCCCACTGATTAGTAAGAAATATTTATTATTGAAATGTTAACAGTAAAATAGCCGTTTATTCAAGTTTAACTAACAATCAGTTCATTATTAGCAGTGGTTGTTATACGGAGTTACCCACACAAATAGTGATATACACAAATATGCTGCTGTTACAGCAGAGCAGATATTTCTCTTAAATAATGATAAAAAAAAAAAAACGTGTAAAATGTGCTCTAAGCAGCTTGGTGGGGATTAATTGTTTTCTGACTCAAGGTAATTGTAAACATAATGTTTAACTAGCTGTTAAGTAAAAGGTATTTGTTCATTTTATTTTGCATAACAACAAAAGTAATCCAAAAATCAGGCAACATTGCCATTACCAATGTGCATCATTTAATATAGCAGAAGTGCTGAAGACTTGAAAATGTAGGAAAAAAACACAAACTTAGCATCTTGTGTCCAGCATCAGTTCAGATGCATGTTTATCATTTTCACCTAATCTGGCACCATCTGCTGGGGCTGTTTCTTCTTGAGTCGTCACCCTGAACAGGTCCCACCTCTCTGGGAGGATCCCCTTGTTGAATAAGAGCGACGTCGCGTAAGAAAATACCAGGATGGTGACCAGAGAGGACAGCATGCAAATGGTCTTGAAAGGCCAGCGCTGCACATAAACACCATCCTCCAGAGCGCAGCCAGGGAAACGCAGGATGGCGGGAAGGTTGAACACCGGCTCGCCACACAGCACTCTCATCACAGAGGCAACAATGTAACCCGCCACGGCCCCGTAGGCATTGGAAGATCTGACGAAGAGGATGCAGATCAGCTGGGGGAGCATGACAGTGTAGGTCAAGTCTGAGCTGAGGATCCAGAAGGCCAACGTTCTGCTGTCAAGGTAGGTGAGTGAGGTTCCTACAGTCCCTACGACCACTATGGAGAGGCGGATCACCCACTGCAGCTCTCTCTCTGATACCTAAACAGAACACCAAAGCTCATTTTTCCCAAAATATCAACACAACCTTTTAAGAACTCAGCATCCTGACCGACTTTGTTCCTACCTGATGTCTAACGAGGGTGTAGATGTTGGTGGTGAAGATGGAGGTTGCCGCCAGCAGGCATGAGTCAGTGGATGACATGGCGGCACCGGCAATGGCCCCCATGCCGACAACGAAAACAGCGGTGGGGGTAAGATGCAAAAGGATAATGGGCAACGCCATGGCAGCCTCTCCTCGCTCATAGGGTGAAGGTGAGCCATAAGAGGTCAGGTTCCAGTCTGAAGCGTAAGAGGAATCATTTTAATGTTTAAAGTTACTGAAATATGAGTCTTCCTGCTCCTTTCTGGTCTCTGGATCATCTGAATCATTCTGCTAAAGGCTCATCGTGTATGGAAGCTCCTTTTTGCCAGATAAAATATAAATTCAAAATAAAATCTATGAAAACTTTTTGGATGAGTAAAAAGAATATTACAAGTTTTATGTGTAGTTAGTGTTTGAATTTTTTTTTTAGTAAATGACATGCAGAGGGAAAAGGGTGAGGGTGGAGGCAGATGATCCGCTGTGCAGACAACTAAAGGGTTTAGCCGGAAGAAAGAAGAAGACATCAACAGGTGTACCTGTTGATGCTGCAACAGCTCCGATCAGCACAGGTGGAATTCCCAGAATAATGACCACACCTGCCGCTATGAAACAAATCATTCTGGCCGTGGCCGTGGAGCTGGAGGAGAGTGTCCTCTGATGGAAGTCCTGAAACGCCAAATTTCCAATACTCTGAAAACAAAGAGCAAGCCCACAATCTACTATGTTCATTTTTTTAAGACACTTTTTTGAAAACCGAGAGATTTTCTTGTGTTTTAGTGATTACCAGCATAAGAACTTATTGCTCACAGTTTGTTTTTAACAAATAAAAACATATAAGGGCCAAGAGTTTAAAAGGAAATCACACTAATGATGTAGATGTCTCAAAATGCCTGAGGGCAAGTATTGATTTTCAGCTTTGTCCTTGCGCACAGAGATTCCTCCAAATTTTCTGATTCCTTTGATGATATTATGCACTGTAGATGAGGAGAGATTTAAAGTTTTCATAATTTTAAAGTTTTCATAATTTTACATGATTAAAATGTTTCTGAAATTGTTCCAAAATCTGTAGACAGTTTTTTGGAAATTGTTGAACCTCTGCCCATCTTTGCTTCTGAGAAACTCTGCCTAAGAAGACTTTTTTATAACCTAATGTTCCTCCCGCTGTTTCTTTTTTATTGTACCTCTTACTTTTTCAGCCTTTTTATTCAATTTGTTCAAAAGCAACTTATCAACTTTACACTTTATTTGATATAATCTTTTATATACAATGTTTGTGTTTTAATATAAGGTTTCAAGGACTTCAAATCTTATTAAATCATTAGAAACATGTTACTGTTACGTCATCTCACCATTGCGAGAAAATTATCAATCCATATCCACACGTCATCAGACTCAAGGTGGCCGAGCCAGGGCGCCTGAAACGTGTGGTTGAAAGCCGTTTGACGGAGATCGGTGTAGACATCACTCACCAGAACAAAGGGAGCACACAACCACTGGAAAAAAAACAGAGAAAAGCTTTTGAGAAACTAATCTGATTCAACCTACGCTGTAACTGTAACGTGTAGGGATGGGTACCGGTTTGGTTCTGACATAAACGGTAGTAACCAGACCAAAAAGCAGCACACATTCGGTGCTTTATTTCGGTGCTTTTTTTTTCCTGAGCTGTGATACACTTTAGATTCTAGCCAATCATTTTACGTTTCCGAGGATAGTAGGCGGGCCCAGGTACCTACGTTCTTTTAGAGCAGAGCTACAGATTAAAAATGCCCAAGGCGAAGCGGTCAAAAGTCTGGCTGTACTTCACAGCAAAAGATGCAAACTCAGCAGCCTGCAACAAGTGCTTTAAGTTAATACTGTGATACTGTGCAAATGAGGTAACTCCTCGAATCCGATGAAACACCTGGCGACGCATAGCGTTTTTTTAAAAGCGAGAAATGCGCCGTATTTGATAGCTTGCTGCGAGACCTCACACCGAGCACATCTACTGCGGGTGTGGTGCCTGTTATCGGACCTGGAGTTAGCAACATCCCCCAAAAACCCGACGAGTAGAGTCCTGGCCCCTAGCCCTGCCAGTGTAGCAGAAATGATGACGGATGATGATGGCAGCAGCAGCCGCTCTTCTCTGCATGAGTAACTTAATGTTGTTCATGTGTAATTTACGTTGAGTAGGCTAACATGTTATTAAATTAATGCATGTAAGGTGAACTAGCAAACACTGTTGTAGTTAAATATGGCTGTCTTCTTGTTTGATGGCAGATACTCCCTTCACCCTGGCCAAAAAGGCTAAAATGACCAAAGAAAAAGTGGAAAACAGCTAAACATGAGAGGTTTTTGGACAAAGTTTGTGTTTTTTCCATTGATTAAGCACTGCTTCCAACCAAGAGTGATACCATATATCCCCTATAGCTGCAGAAAAGGCTAACATTGTTATCATTTTACAAAAAAACAGCTGAACATGAGAAGTTTTTGGACCAATTTTGTGTTCTCCATTCTTTAAGCACCGGTTTGAGCACCGGCACCGTTTCAAAAGTACCGGTTTGGCACCGGTATCGGATAAAACCTAAATGATACCCATCCCTAGTAACGTGCACTCTTTCTTGCAAGAGATAACGTTTACCTCTGGCGTGTTGGAAAAGCAGTCTTGTTTATGTTTTGTCGCATTAAACTCACCAAGCTACAAAACACCAGTGATAACTGGATGACATCAGTAAAAGCAACTGAATAGAGACCTCCGAGAACTGTGTAGACGATGGCCACCGCAGCAGAGATCCAGATGCAGAGACTTAAGGGCAGATCGGAAAAGACGGAAACTGTGACCCCTGTTGGGAGAACCACACACATAATCAATACCTCTGAAAATCATGTTGACCAATATAAATATTTAAAGGTACTCACTGCAAATACAGCCAATTACAAGTTTTAAAACCTTCCAAAAATAACAAAATAAGAGTAAAAGAAAAACAGAAGACCTGTGTCTTGTATTGAAGAGATGGCAACTAAAGTTGAACGCTGTAGTTTTGTGTAATACCAGTTTGGACCACTAGATATTGCAGGCAAACCAGTGTTACTGGTGAGTATGCTCTTATTTAAGTGAGGATATGACAGTATTTAAAAATATGAAGTTTAGAGGTAACTGGTGAAATGCTGCCCCCTGGTGGTGAAAATATTTGGTTAAATTCTGCAGGGTAACTACAAAAAGCACCTTTAGGCAACACTTCTGGAGGGGAGTGTTTGTGTGTTTGTATTACCCAAGGAAATCAGCGTGACAGGAACCCACATGACTTCACTTATGAAAGGGATGATGGCGAGAAGCCCGGTCAGTGTTTTCCCATACTTCCTCTGAAAGGGATCCATCATGGTGATGTAGTTTTTATCCCGCATTGGCTTTGCGAAGAACAGACCACCTTTAGCAAAAGAGACAACAATCAAAGCAGTGCAGAAATTAGATTTCAGGTTATGTATGTTCTGGACACTCGGGTAAAGAGAGGGGCTGAGCTGTCAACTGATCACCACCTGGTGGTGAGTTGGATCAGGTGGCGGGGGAGGATGCTGGACAGACCCGGTGCACCTAAACGCGTAGTGAGGGTGTGCTGGGAACGTCTAGCAGAGGCCCCAGTCCGCGAGATCTTCAACGCACACCTCCGGCAGAGCTTCAACAGCATTCCGAGGGAGACTGGGGACATTGAGTCCGAATGGACCATGTTCAGCGTCTCCATCGCCGGGCTGCTGCATTGAGCTGCGACCGCAAGGTGGTTGGTGCCTGCCGTGGTGGTAATCCCGAACCAAATGGTGGACACCAGAGGTGAAGGGAGCCACCAGGCTGAAGAAGGAGTCCTATCGGGTTTGGTTAGCCTGTGGGACTCCGGAGGCAGCCGACAGGTATCGACAGGCCAAGCGGAATGCGGCTCGGGCAGTGGCTGAAGCAAAAACTTCGGGTGTGGGAGGAGTTCGGAGGCCATGGAAAAAACTTTCGGACTGCCTCGAAGAGATTCTGGCAAACCGTCAGGCGTCTCAGGAGGGGAAAGCGGTGCTCTACCTGCACTGTGTATAGTGCTGGCGGAGCGCTGCTGACGTCGACTGAGAAAATTGTCAGGCGGTGGAAGGAATACTGAGGACCTCCTTAATCCCACTGACACGTCTTCCGAGGAGGAAGCAGAGTCTGGGGATGAGGGAATGACCCGCCAATTTCGGGGCGAGGTCACTGAGGCAGTTAAACAACTCCTTGGTGGCAGAGCCCCTGGTGTTGATGAGGTCCGCCCGAGTTCCTGAAGGCTCTGGACGTTGTAGGGCTGTCCTGGTTGACACGCCTCTACAATGTTGCGTGGAGATCAGGGCAGTACCCTGGATTGGCAGACCGGGTGGTGGTCCCCATCTTTAAGAAGGGAGACCGGAGGGTGTGTTCCAACTACAGGGGATCACACTCTCAGCCTCCTGGGAAAGTCTATGCCAGGGTGCTGGAAAGGAGAGTTAGTCCGCTAGTCGAACCTCAGATACAGGAGGAACAATGCGGTTTTCGTCCTGGTCGCGGAACACTGGACCAGCTCTTTATCCTCTCAAGGATACTTGAGGGTGCATGGGAGTTTGCCCAACCAGTCTACATGTATTTTGTGGACTTGGAGAAGGCATTCGACCGTGTCCCTCGGGGTGTCCTGTGGGAGGTGTTGCGGGAGTATGGGGTGTCTGGCCCATTGCTACGGGCCATTCGATCCCTATACAACCGTTGCAAGAGTTTGGTTCGCATTGCCGGCAATAAGTCGGACTCGTTCCCGTGGGTGATGGGCTCCGCCAGGGCTGCCCTTTGTCACCGGTTCTGTTCATAATTTTATGGACAGGATTTCTAGTCGCAGCCAAGTGGCGGAGGGCTTTCGCTCGGTGGCCTCAGAATCTCATCTCTGCTTTTTGCGGATGATGTGGTTCTGTTGGCTTCATCAGGTGAAGGCCTCCAGCTCGCACTGGAATGGTTTGCAGCCGAGTGTGAGGATCAGCACCTCCAAATCTGAGGCCATGGTTCTCAGCCGGAAAAGGGTGGAGTGCCCACTCCGGGTCGGGGATGAGTTCCTGCCCCAAGTGGAGGAGTTCAAGTATCTCGGGGTCTTGTTCGCGAGTGATGGGAGAAGGGGCCGGAGATCGACAGGCGGATTGGTGCTGCGGCTGCAGTGATGCGGACGCTGCACCGGTCCGTCGTGGTGAAGAGGGAGCTGAGTGTAAAAGCGAAGCTCTCAATTTACCGGTCGATCTACGTCCCTACCCTCACCTATGGCCACGAGCTGTGGGTAGTGACCGAAAAAGAACGAGATCGCGGATACAAGCGGCAGAAATGAGCTTCCTCCGAAGGGTGGCTGGCCTCTCCCTTAGAGATAGGGTGAGAAGTTCGGCCATCCGGGAGGGGCTCAGAGTAGAGCCGCTGCTCCTCCACATCGAAAGGAGCCAGTTGAGGTGGTTCGGGCATCTGACAAGGATGCCTCCTGGGCGCCTCCTGGGTGAGGTGTTCGGGCATGTCCCACCGGAAGAGGCCCAGGGCAGACCCAGGACACGCTGGAGAGATTATATCTCTCGACTGGCCTGGGAACGCCTTGGTGTTCCCCGGATAAGCTGGAGGAGGTGGCTGGGGAGAGGGAGGTCTGGGCTTCTCTGCTTAGGCTGCTGCCCCCGCGACCTGATCTCGGATAAAGCGGATGAAGATGGATGGATGGATGGATGGATGGGTTATGTTTGATTCTTGTGGTTAAGAGTTTAGTGATTGCTGAGGAATGTCAAGACATTCAAAATTTGCCATTAAGATAAGGGGACAGTTAAGAAAAAAATCTTACGTAATGATAGAAGATAAGGACATATCCTGTATGAGTGGATCTTATTTTGAAGAAAATAGTTGTTAAGCCCATTTTAGGGATATTTTTGGAGGTAAATACTCCTCTGTAAGAGGTACTTACCGATGATGAATGAAACTGACATTTGTAGAGGAATGAGAGCCCAGATTAGCCCCTTTGTGGGGTCATAAACAGTCTCTGCAACTCCAATGATAAAGGCACCTCCAACCCAAGTAGCTGCAGCCGATCATACAAGACAAAGCACACACAAGTCTCACATTCATGGTAAAAGTTACTACCTTCACAAAAGCAAACAGATATTGTTTCATTAAAAAAAAACCCAAACAACCCAAAACGTGTTTGAAGTTAGCACCAAATTACTGATCACACACTTCTACGTTAACTCACCTGTCATGGTGAAGACGCCCACTGCCAAGGTGACCCTCCGATTAGCCAAAAAAGAAACTTCCATCTGTCCACCAGCTGAATTTTTCGCCATCTTCTTAGATTTCAGAGAAGCCCAGATCCCAATCCCCAGCACCAACAAGTTAAAGATGACCATCATTATTAGACCGGATATATGGAGAGCCATCGTGAATTAAAATGATAATAATGATAAATTAGAGCTCCTGAGACTTTTCCTGGTGGTTATAGAAGCAATAGAAGCTGCTCCTAAGCCGTGACGGAGGCCCTGTTTGAGACGCAGAGAGAGGAGAGTAAAGGAAGCTCGCTGCTCGCCACAGGGAGGGTCAGACTGATGACCTTCTTCACACTGTGTAGCTGTATCAGACTGTAGCTGGGTGGTGCCCCCCCACCCCTCACACACACACAGACACACACACACACACACATCTGCACCAAAGTGAGTGTGGAATGGAAACTCAGAGAGAAAGAACAAAAAGCCCTTTGTCTAATCTTTACAATGATATAATATAAAGATAAGGACCCCTATGAAATTTAACGTTTCTTTAACATACAAGTTTTCTTTTGAAAGCATAAATAATTTCTATTTGCACATAATAACAGAATCATTGAAGGAAAACAAAAATGACCAGTTTAATTATTATCAGCTCCTGTTTATTGAGTCATAGCACAAACCACTGCTGTCCCAGGATGTGCTTTAACTTTGTAATGCTCAAAGCTTCAGCAAGGGTTTGAGCTGTGACTGCTCAAAGCATCATGTTAAAAACAAAAAAATCAGTTTAGACTTGAGAACAGGAATTGTTGATCCTCACAAAGCAGGAGATGGATATACATAGTTATAAAGAAACTCAATGAGAACCACTGAGAACAAACAGAGGTAAGAAGCAAAAGATTTCAAAGACTCTGGAAAGAAAACTAGCGAGAGATGTGTCTAAAGATCTCAGAACAATTGCCAAGACACTTGTCAATGACTTGTCCAAGTCAGGAATTGTAGGAAAATCACTAGAACCCTGCACAGACTGAGAGGAATGCCACTTCTGCAGAAGAGACAGATTCAAGCCAGACTGAAATATGCTAAGGAATATGCATACTGGAAGCACATGCTTTCGGCAGATGAGACAAGGCTAGAGCTGTTAGGCCACAGAGACACTGCTTATGTTTGGAGAATGAAGGCAGAGGCGTACAACCCAAAGAACATCGTCCCCAGAGGGAAGCATAGTGGTGGGAGTATTATGCTGTGGGGATGCTTCAGTGTGTCTGGGACTGGGATTCTCATCAAGGTGGAAGGAATCATGAAGACAGAAGGATGCGTGAAGATTTTGCTGTTGTCTGCTGACGGGGAGCACCAGTGCCAAAGATGCCAGCAGAAACAACAAAGTCATTCACAAGGCTGGAAGCATCATTATGCAGTATTTGGAGGCGTTTGAGTCAGTGAGAAACATGAAGTCACTTATAGTAACTTATATGATTCATGTATTTTAGACTGCACCAGTTTCATTCTTTATCCTGCCGTTGTTAACTTGTGTGATCAATAAGATATCTATCCATCCATCCAGAGTTCTGGAAACAGTTCTTGGGACAGATGAAACCAAGATTAACATTTACCAGGATGATGGCAAGAGATAAATGTGGCGAAGGAGAGAAACACCTCGTGATAGGAAGAATAACACATCATCTGCCAAACATAGTGGTGGTAATGTTATGGCATGGGCATGCAGAACCTGGTCACTGGTGTTTACTGATGATGTGACTGGTGATAGAAGCAGCAGAAATATTCTGAAGTGTACAGAGCTATACTCTCTGCTCAGATTAAGCCAAATAGTGCAAAACTGATTGGCCTAAAGTTAAAAACTACAGCGTACTGCAAAAGAAGAGTTTCTCAAAGACAAAAGGGATATTCTTCAATTGCCATGTCAGTCACCTGATCCTAGCCTTTTCTGCCCCTGACTCTACTGATATCATGCAGTGTGGATAGCCCTAATATGGACATCATAGCTCTAGCTGTCCCGCCTATCTGCTTTTTAAACCTCCAGCTTGGGAAGGGCAGCCAATCAGAAGAAGATGAGCTTGAAGGGAGAGGATTAAACTGCTTGTTATAGAGAATGACGGGCCCAGAATAAGATAAATGAGGATTATTTTAAACTGTGAACCATACTTAAAGCTATGGATGCTTGTTTCCACCACTTACAATAAATAAATAAATGCAAAAAACTGTCAGACAGAGTTTAGTTGACAACTTGAGTTATCATCAATTTAGTTACACAACTCAAAGCTTCGAGTTACTTCTGAGTGAGTCAAAAATCCAAGTTTCCACACAAAGCGGCTCGAGTAAATTCAAGACCAAAATAACAGAGATTAAAAAGAAGAATAACAGAATCCCCTTAAATAACATTTTTTACTGCAAACTGTGGGAAAAAATGTGCAACCAAACTGAAGTTGTGTTGTTATTCTGCCACACGCTTCACACTGTGAACTTTTTTTTTAAAGTCTTTTATTACCAGCATATCTCTCAAGTGTCCTTGGCATTCTTCTGCTGAGATAGTTACCTCGTCCTCATGTATGACCTGCGTGTTTCGCCATGCTCTGGCTCTCGTTTGTGCAACACAGTTGCTATTTGAGAAACAAAAATCTTTATGCTTCGATAAGAACCCTGATGACTTGATACAAACTGCATCAGCAAGAAATAAAGACACTGCAGGTCATGCAGATCATACATGTGCTAAAATTAACGTGTTTTTAATGATTAATAAACAGAAGGAATAAACTGATTTGCAAATAATGCGCATTAATGGTATGATTATGATGGAATAATCCGAATAAACAGACCTGCAAATCCTGCTGCACCTTGCTGAATCTCACCGGGTAAATAAGCTGTGTCACCTCTTCACAGAGCTCCATCACGGTGGGTTTCCTTGTGGGGGACTGTGTATTTTATTGAAATACCTGACTTCTTGTGCCTGAGGTCAAGGTCAGCTGTCTCTCTTTCACTCACAGCTAGCATCTTCATAGATTCTACACAATATCTTGCCAAAATGGGCTTTAGTCAAAGTCTGAGCGAGCAAGTGTTAAGACCTAGAACCTAGAACCCCGTGGGCAGCAGGGCAATATCAGCAAAACTAAAATATAACATTTATCTTTTTAGAGTCCTTCTTCTGACAACTCTTCCAAATAAGCCATACTTGTTTAATTAATTAATCATTTTCTAATTGTGCTGTCATGAACTTTAACATTTAACATGCTAACTGAGGCCTGTAGAGTCTGAGCTGTAGCTCTTGGAATTTTTGTAGTTTCTCTGAACATGGTCTGACCTTGGGGTGAATTTACTGAGACGTTTACTACTGGAAAGACTTGTGCTTTTACAGAGGTGCTCACACTGGCTGATGACAAGTTAATCAAGTGCATTTGTTCAGCAGCAGCTGGCTGCTACTCACCGTCTTAATTCCTATGGAAGCAGAGAGGGTGGAGTTAGCTTTTCACAGGAGTGCATATATGTACAGTTATAATGGTGGACGTTATATTTAACATAGCGAGAGTTTCAAATAATGAGGTCAGTGTAACTCGTAATCAAAACCTCAGATTTTTAAACTACTCTGATGGCACAGATTCAGAAAATATATGATTAATGACAGAAGATATGGTCGTACCAGGCTCACAGCTCTGGCTGTTGGTACAGAAGCTCCACCCATGTGCTATCAAACCTTCTGCTTATAAGGGGCAGCCAATCACAAAACAGTTGGCTTAAAGGGAGAAAGAACAGCTCGTTTCAGGCAGGATGAACTGACGGGCTGCATAAAGGCCATGAATGTGATATGTATGTATTATTTTGAACAGTTAATCATGCAAAGCCACTCTAGTAGAGTCCAAGGATAAAAAATGGTAAAAAAATATGAGTGCAATAGAGCTCCCTTATCTTAAGTTGATGTCCTGAGTAGAGTTGAAACTCCAAGCCAAAGGCTAAGCTGATGAGTTCCTAGACTTAACAAATGACCAGTACTATGCTGTGAAATCAAAAGGGAAACTACTGTTTGGACTTGTGCAGGTGTAGCTTCCCATATGTCTTAAAATCAGCCTTTTTCGCATAAATAATAATGCTGATAAGTAGAGGAACCAGACACAGCATACAAGTGATACGCCATTTATTAGATTATCTCACACATCCATTTTTTCCCCCACACCAGGTTTCCTTCAGTGCATTTCAGAGACCTGCAAGACAACCAGCAGAATCCAAAAACCAGGAGGACGTCAAAACCGTCAGTAAAAGTGCTCAGTCGAAGTCTCGACGTCGAGCATTGATTTTAAAAATAAACCCAAAAAAGAAAAAGAAATCAAACACACGTTAACAATACATACATCATTGCATCGGTCAGATAAGTAGGTGATGAGTGCCGTGCTCCTTGCTGGAAGGCACACGCACATGAAGAGTTTGCATAAGGCACCAAGATTTGAAGGGGGTAGCTTATCAATGGCAGGGTGGCTTTCTGCTTTCAGAACGTGTTGCTTTAGCAGGGAGGCGATACATACAGGATATCATGTATACATCACAGCACGGTAGAGTGGAATCAAAGTGGAAAACAAATACTGATTGAACATGAAGTACTCAAAGTGACTCCAGAAATAAGAAGGGCAAGCTCGGGGATGGACACACACTTAAAGAAAATATTTATTTACATTACAAAAGGAAGCAAATTTGGTTAAAAGCTTTCACAACAGACATTAGGAAACTTAAGCGAGTTTGCAATCATGCTGCAGGACTTTTCCAAACACTGCAAAACCACAAAGAAAAAAGGCAAAAGACATGAAGAGTGGCATAGCATTTTTTTTGTCCTTTTTAGAAGCATTCACCTGTGACTGAATCATTTAAATTTTTAATAAAATTTGCTAATTTTCAGTCTACAACATGCTATTCCAGCAATGTGAACTTGTCAAAAAAAAAAACATCAATATTAACAGCATTCAGCATTAAATTGAGAGCTGAAGCTCTGAAAGGAAACTTTTTGTGTTTCTAAAGGAATTTATAGTGAGCATCAACGAGGGCGTACACTGATTAAACTTGGCGTTAAATTCAGTGTACATGTTGGCTGGTTACGTGCTCATTTAGCTCTTTTAAAACACTGTTTTTTGGTCTGACCTACTTACCTAAAACCCTGCATCATAGTTGCTCACAAATGCACTACTAAGCACTTACATTGGGAGTGTCAATGTGCAAGTTTTGTTCTTTTAGTGGTCTGTCTCCTTGAGAAATATGTAGCTTGTAAAGTGCAATTGCTGAATAGTGCCACAAGGTGGTGCCTCCTTCCGCTATACAGATCTGAGGGCGCACTATGAAGCAAGATTAAAGGATAACAAGTTAAGTTTAGTCTTCAGCACAGCACAGCACATCACAAAGGTGTGTGTGTGTGTGTGTGGGGGGGCTGTTATTTTTGTTTGTTTTTTAAACTGGATAAATCACCATGGCAACTTATGCCAAACAACCTGGTGTGGAGCAGGTTATTTTCAGAGCAGCGCTAATCTTAGCTAGTGGCTCATCTCAGCTATTAGCTAATGTCAGCGATTTGCTAATCTGTTGCCATTAATAACTGTTAAAATGAAAATGTGATAAAGTAAGGAAGAAAGAAATGAGAGAAACACCCTTCAACCTTTCCAGGGGTTGATGTTGCATGTCCACCAGAGGGCACTCTGCAACTTCCCTGCTGGCAACGTGTTGGAAGCCACAAACAATAACCAACTGATCCAACCAGACTGAAACAGAGTAATCAATTACTTGTGATAATAAAACGAGATTTTTTTTGAACTGCAATATTATATGCCCTTAGTAAGGGCTAATAAATAATCATACATAACAAACATTAGGGAAATCTTGAGAAAAATTAACCAATATATCAGATTATTTAAGTCATGAAATCCAATAACATTCGAAGCACAGATCCTAAAGCGGTCTGGGTTAACAAAGTTGATTAGTAAAACAGATCATCTGTGAACATGTTTTTAGGTTGTTGGACTTGCTTTGTAGTACACCCCTCTGGAAAAGTACAGTTGATGTTAAGGAAACCTCGTGGCACAATGCATTACTGAGGAAATGTTGCACAAACACATCACCCACTACTGGACACGGTAACTATTTGGAACAGTTGGAGAATTTTACCCATCACCAAACCCTAAAAAAAGATCTGCTTACAGCTTAATGGGGAGCGTTCACTAAATTTTATGATTTAAAAAAATAACCCTAATAGAGTCATAGTGATGCCACCAAGGTCATCTTAGGCCTCTTATGCACGCCTGGAAACCCCAGGCAACCTCTCGTCACTGGGGGAGGGGGGTATATTTCCAAACTGTTTGGGGAGTGGTTCCCAGCAGTTACAAGGTGAAACTGATCGCAAAGCGATATATGGTGCTGCACCAATAACCTCTTTGTTATTGCTTCTGTGAAAAGTTGCAGTCGTGAGTAGTTGGTGCAAAGAAATGTTGGGTGTTATCCAAACAGTCTCCAACTAGTCTCTAAGCAGGAGTGAAACTACGAATTGGGAGTGTGACGCAAACCGGATATAGACAGTAAACGTGCACCTTACCACTGAAAACGTTTTAAAGGACTCAACTTCCACCTTGAGGGTGAGCAGTTTCTATTTCAGGCTTGTTTTGCACTCTTCATAGTTTCACTACTGCTCAGAGAGCCATTGCAAAGTGTTTGCAGACAAGTTGGTGTCTTCCAAGCAAACTATAACCAACATGCTAGAAACTAAAGCAATTCTAGTGCACTGTCTTTGCAACAGATTTCACTTTGCAACTGCCATAATAAGAGTAAACACAGTAAACGTAGTGCAGTCTACAGTAAACAGTGAGTGAATTCAGTGTTCAGTATTCAGATGCCGTTATTTTTTAATTTTTAGTTCTTTTCTTTAAATCTGTCATTTTAAAGTACGTAAATTTCTGTAAGCACTGCTCAGTGTGCTATTTTATGTATATACTCTGGGAAATTACCCCCTGTTTAATAATTACTCTGGGAGGCATCCACCAAATGTTTCTGTACTGCTCAGATCAAAACACCACAAGTATTTAAATACATCCAGTGACAGAGGGATTGACTTCTGTTTTATCAGCTCAAATACACAGATTCAGCTTTACGAGATGTATACTTGGGGGTTTTCTTTCCTATTTAAAGAAGATATTCACCAAAAGTCACTTTATCCTCAGGTGAGACCACAGTTTAAAAAGAGGAGAAGAAGAAGAATCCATATCCAGGCGGATCATCCGAGTCCAAACAGAGTATCATTCATCAGATCATCTTAAGGCTGTGTAAATAGAGTACCATTACCTCTACAAGAATATGTTTTCATTGACATTAGATTATAAAAAAAACAAAACAAAAAAAACCTAATCCGCAGTACAAAAACTTGTACTCTTCCTGAACATCATGTGAGAGATTCGAGAACACCTTCAGTCATGCCGTCTCGGTCCTTCTCCCCCCTCAGTGTCGCATTCATCTGTACGTCAGTGCAGGTCATGCTTTTCATTTCATAACCAACGGTCACATGCGTGTGTGCACGCAGACACACTCCGGCACACTCACAAACACACACACACACACACACACTCCTGAATCTACAATATCAACATCCAAGATAGGGGGGGCTGAAGAAACTAGGATTTGAATGTAGAGTTTTTCCAAAGTGGCTTGTGATAAACCCAACCTTCACCCTGGAGGAGGAGAGACGAGAGTCAGTATGGTATCACGTATTAGTGATAATGAAGCGTCTGCAGTGAGATAGCATAATTGTTTACCCTGATAAAGTTAGACAAAACACCAGACTGTTAAGTTGAGGCTGCAAAGTATTTGATTTCAACATTTTTACCAAACAATGGGCATGAAACTAACGTGTGGAAACTCCTCTGAGAAGTTTTTAAAAAAAAATCATGCAATTCAAATATTTTGTGTATATAAGTTGTAAGATCTTGCATCATGTATCATACTAATTTTGCCTGCAGGATTCAGGTGTAGTACCCTCCATACCAATAATGAGTCCTTGGATCCAGAGGGGAAATATATCGGGATCATACGGTCCATGTGGACGTTAAAACAGAGTGAGCGGCGTTCAGCATCGATGTGGCAGTTATATGATTCAATATGACTTCCTATGCAGTAAATACCAGCTGCTGTATCAGCAGAAACCTAATGAATCACCACTGCTCACCTCTCTGTCAAAGTATCGGGTCCTCCAGGGGGTTTCTGTCTCGACACGGTGCCTCTCTTCTGTCCGCTGCCTCTCCTCGAGGACCCTCTTATGCTCAGTGGCTTTCTCGATGTCTTTCTGCCGCAAAGCCTCAGTCACGTGCTGCCACAGGCGTCTGCAAAGGATCGAAACATTTCAGCAAACACTATTAAATACACAGCAGCTGCAAGTTCGCTCCTTCAACTTCCTCTGACCTGGATTCAGTCGGTCCTTGCTTCTCTATTGGCCGCACGTGCTTCTTTGTCACAGGCAGCCTGGTGACGTCGACCATTCTCGTCTCTCCGTTAGTGAAGCTGAACTCCAAAACGCCGTTCCACTCGCCTTGTACGCGGCACACCACTGCATTGGTGGAGTTGTGCTTCACCTCTGCTGTCACCCTAAACGTGTGGTAGGGGGATCGAATTAATACAAACATGCAATTTTGAGGTTTTGTTTAGATATAAACGCCCGTCTAGGACACTTAATTTAAAGAGCTGGAGAACTGGCAATCAAACAAACTCGTCTTACTGCCAACATCCCCAACTAGTCACATCAGATGGCCGACCCTCCCTGAGTCTGGTTCTCCTCGAGGTTTCTGAATGTTAAAAGGGAGTTTTTCCTTCCCACTGTTGCCAAAACGCTTGGTCATAGGGGCCATAGGATTATTGACGTTTTCTGTTTTCTTTGTATTACTGTAGGATCTTTACCTTACAATATAAAGCTCCTTGACGGAACTGTTGTGCTATATAAATAAAATTGAATTAAATACTGTCATAGTATTGCTAGTAGTTCAACTGATCACATAGTCACAGTTCGATTCATTTAGAGAGCACACTTCATTGAATGAATGAAAGCTTCGTCTCAATGACCAAATAAGGTCACCTCTGTTTTTTTCTGTTCTTCAGCTTGAGAAATTTTGAAATTAAACTTTTTTGCTTTCCAAGAAACGAAACAGTAACTGCTTGGAAGTTGTTGCACTTTGGTGGTAAATAAAATTGAGCATCATCAGCATAACAACATAACTTTCTGAAAATGGATCCCAATGGGCAAAAAGGAACACAAGCTCATAACCTGATACGATTCAAACCACATATATTGATATAATGACAATCATTGCAACCACATTAAATACATTCCTTTTACTTCTTGTTGTGGATATAAAAACTAAGACTTACTTGTGTAATTTGCCTCCATAAAACGGTTTAGTCTGAAAAGTAATGACTGCCGAGTAACCCGACTTGGCGCAGTTGATGGTGACTTTGCCGCCAAGTTCCACCCAGGGAACGGTGAGGATGGAGCGAGCATAGGCGCAGGGCAGCGTGAAGGTGTACTCCTCATCGTGCTCCAGCAAATACAGACAACCTGAAAGAATAAATACAGCAGAAACAAGAGTTACAAGGTTTCTGCCAGTTGTAACGTACAGACATGAGGGGTGTGCTACGTAACCTATTAGCCAGCAACAATAAATAAGGATATAGTTGAATCTTACTTTTGTCTTTTTCCACCCTGTGGTATTAATAATGATAGAAATATCCAGGAAAATACTCAACAAAGTGTGAAATGTTAGTATTGCAGCAGCCCTACCGCAGAAATGGTCAAAAAGAGCCTGTAGCCCAACAAGGATGACGGCAGGTTTAGGTCAAACGGTGGATGGAAACGGTTTTAACTTTGTTCTTTTCAGCAGCTGGTTGACTGATAAACAACATCAAGAGCAGCTGGATCCCACAGGTCGGCTGTACCACCTAATTTTGATGCTGCCACCTAGTGAATCTAAACAGCAACGGCATGTAGACGACAGTCTGCAAAGCTGTGCACAGACTCTGCACATGACCGACGCACAACCGTGACACTTCCCTTATTTGTCTGTACTGGGTGACAGAGGAAATGACACAGAGGGTTCTGTGGTTGAGGCCCTACACAGTAAAGTACAAACATGCCCTGTCCTACATTTTTATTTACAAGGACAAGAGAGAAATAGTTTTATTAGGAAATGCATTAATAGTCAAATGAGAATATACACCAAATATGACACCTGATGTACCAGAATTTAGTCCTAAATTAATTACACTGCTGTTTTTGGTAATAAGAGGGCTTTAAGATAAAACTAAAACCAAACTGAGGAGTAAGGGAGTTGGGGGGCACCTCACTTCTATTGTCAGTTACAGCTGTGTATGGAAAGACTTCTTTGGCACTGCGGCCTCGAGCTCTGAGGCATCAGAAGGAGGTGCATGTGAGATAGCGACTTGCCAGCTCCACAGCACACATCATGATATTGTGCATGTGAGAAGAGAGCAGGTAACTTGCCAGAACTCAGCATGCTCCACCTGAGCCAAACAGATTACTTCCAGCAGTGAAAACACACCTGAAGTGGGCCATGTCTTGCTTTGTGCTACATGTGAGAAGTGAGAACTTTAGATAAGAAGCCAACCTGATTCTGCTGACGCCGTCTCGAGTTCATGTGTGAAAACATCTAATGTTTCCAATGCAACGCGCCCTGAACTTTTCTAGACATCCGATCGAGGCGCAGGTGAGAATGAAAATGGGGAGAAGTCAGATCAGACAATAAATGGTCTACACTCTCCCGCTTTATTCAGCAAAGCCTGTGTGAATGAGAGTGTAGAGGAGCTAACCCCCCCGCTGCACTCGCTGCTGGTGAGCGGGCCTCCTACATGTGCTCTATGTGTAAAAACAGCTCGTGTTTCCATCTAACTCCTGCTGCCAACCTCGCAGAACACAGTTTTAAACAAACAAAAAAAAAAAAAAAAATTGTGCTGCCTTACCTTCCCCCACCATCGATACTCCAATGGACATGCCCATGAACTTGCTCTTGGTCCACACATGCGTGTTGACACACATCCGCCTCTCCTGGCATTCGGCGTAGAAACCAGACACAGGGGGATGATGGGAAACCTGCTCCGCCACAAAGCGCACTTGGTAGGAGTCCTGGCTGGAAGCAGTGGGGTCGGAGCTTCCCTGTGAAGGCTCATTGGAGGCGTCTGGTCTCTTGGGCACCTTCCAGGAGCAGTGGAAGGTCTCACCAATGATGGGGTTGTAGGGTTTTTTGGCAATGGCGCCTTTGCGGCCCTCGTGGAAGGAGGTGAGGTAGTACTCCACAAACCGGACCATGCGGTCCTCCGGACTGCTGCCGTCTGTGATGGTCACAAAGAGGTCCGGATGGGACATGAAGTCTGCGTACATCTCCAGCAGAGAGCGCTTCTCGAGGATGAAGGTGGGGAGGACCACCTACAAGGAAAATGGGCGGGAGAAGAGACTTTAATCACATCTTCTGGAACATACTGCACTAACAAACTGAATCTGAAGACGCTTCTAAATTAGCTCAGGTTAGGCAGAAAAATATAGTGCAATGAGGAAGTGAAAAGACGTAGACAGGACGTGACCCTAAGGATCATGGGGTGTTTACTAGAGTTCCAGCTGAGGTAAGCCAGCGGACCCATGAGATAAATCAGAAACTCAAGAGCAGGATATCGAACTACGGGAGCAAACTGACACTGAAAGATAAGAGTGTCAGCGCAAGCTTCGGGTCAGGGTGTTTTTAAGCACGTGTCCTCGACAACTAATTACCAAGAATGAGGAGCTTACTTCAACCATGACTCCTTATCCTGCCTCAAAATGTGGTTTTTAAACAATTTCAATTACTTTCATGGGCGGCTTTAATTCAAATACAGCGCTGTGCTACTACATATCAGCCTCATCACAGGCTGATATTTAATAAGCATTTAACTGTGACAAATATCTGTTGCTGTCTGCATAGACAGAAATTCACATTTAACAATTACATTTTCATTCATCAGCCTTCCTGTTCTACAGGCCAGCTGAGTCGAGTCCCCTCGAGTTGTGCTCAACGACAAAGACTCATTCAGACTGATGGTGAAATGTTGGCAATGTGTCTGCATTTATAAATCAGACAGCAGTTATTTAAAAACCTTCGAAATCTCTCAGAGGGATTGCAGTCGGTCCAAGTCACACTGCAAAGGTGCAGGCGACCTGCGCAATCATTTTGCGATCAAACATGGTCATGACTGTGCAACACCCTCAAGCTCTGGGCAACTGATTATCACCACAACCTGCAGTCAATTGCACAATGTGAAAAATTCAACTTAATCACCAGGCAGCCGCTGATTATTATTTTCTCTCTTTGGTGGATGTAAGGAGTTTGTCCTTTTCAGCCATTAGCTTGATCTGAATTAGTGTTGGATAATGTGTTAGTTTGTTTAGCTAACATTATCTCTGGATGATGGTGCATGAGATGATCCCTTTTGTTCCAAGTATTCCCAGAATATTTTAATTTATTTAACAAGATAAATATTTGTTGTCCCTGTATCGATACAATATCACAAAAATATTGCGAAATGATCTCAAACACCAACACATCAGGCCACGATCTAAAGAAACAGCTGAGAAACAAAGTCAGTGACATCCGTCAGTCTGGAAAGAGTTAAAGTTCTTTCTAAGGTTTTGGGACTCCAGTGAACCACAGTGAGAGACATTATACACAAATAGAGGAAACTTGGAACAGTGGTGAAGCTTCCCAGGAGTGACCGGCCAACCAAAATTACTCAGAGCTTTCATGGCTCATCCAGGGGGTCACAAAAGAAGTCAGAACAACATCTAAAGACCTGCAGGCCTCATTTGACTTAGTTAAGGTCGGAGTTCATGATTCAACATTAAGACAGAGACTGGCATCCATGGAAGAGTTCAAGGTGAAAACCACTGCTGACCAAAAGGATCACAAAGGCTCGTCTCACATTTACCAAAAACATCTTGATGATCTCCAAGAAAATATTCTGTGGACTGACGAGACAAAAGCTGAGCCTTGTGGAAGGTTTGAGTCCCATTACATCTGACATAAAACTAACAGCATTTCATAAAAAGATCATCACAGCAACAGTCAAACATGGTGGTGAAACACTCCTTGTCAGTTATCACAAAGACTTGATTACAGGTCTTGCTGCCAAGGATGGCACAACTAATTAAGTTCAGGGAGCAATAATCCCGGGAAATTCCCATCCCAGAAGGAATATTGTTCATCTAGATGTTGCTTTTTCACTGGGAGAAATGTTTTGTCACTAGATCTGCAAAATGACCAAACTATAGAGATATAACTTTTTCCACATAAGACCAGGTAGGTTTGGGTTACTTTTTTGTTCCTTAATAAATTATTTAAATAATTTAAAAGCTATATTTTGTATTTACTCAGATTATCTTTGTCTAATATTAAAATTTGTTTGATTTAAAACATGTAAGTCTGTCAAATATGCAAAAAAAGAGAGATCAGGAAAGTGGCAGATACTTTTTCACAACACTGCAGGCAATAACCAACGTGTCAGTGTTAAGCCATAGTTCTGTTTATTTTCTATTAAACAGGTAACTTACTAAGCACCAGTACACCAGGCCGGGGTTGGTATCAGCCTCTTTGACCCTTACTGGACCATAAGAACTGATCAGGACACAATGAACTGCAGTAAATGATGTTGATCTTTTTGTGTTACATTAGAAAAGTTTGCAGGATTTGCTTTTTTTTATAATGATGCATGAAAAGCACAGGAGGAGGATTTATTTAAAAAAAAAAAAAAAAAACCAAGAAGTGAAAGGCTGTGTTTCTGTGTAACAGTTGCTGAGTCAAGGCTGAAATACTTGTGAAACAATCTTACCCCATACTTTTAACTGTGTATCAGTACACTGTTAAAAAATGGTTTATTTAGCTGCAGAAGAACGTGGTGTGAACTCCTCATTTTGGTTTATTCTTTACCAGAATTCTGTGAAACTGCACTCAAAACCAATCAGAAGGGAATCTTGACATCATTTCACGCCTCACTGTGACGCAATGTGCTTTGAACTCTGTGTTTATTGATACAAGAAACTCCTCTCGCTCCAGGAAAATCCTCCTCTGTTACAGCTAAGCGAGCCTTATCAAAGACCCGTTTGTGCTGGCGTCTCAGAGGGATTGTTTTCGCTGATATGGGAACTCGACCTACCCGCGTGAGGTCCATCCCCAGCTTCAGCTGCGACAGCAGGTGTAGGATGACGCTGCGTTCCTCCTCCACGGCACCCAGGTCCTCCTCCTTGTCCGTGAAGGAGTCCTCCAATTCATCCTCTGCATCTATGTCTTCCTGTTCCTGTGAGGAGAGGAGGGGGAAGAAGTTAAAGTTTTTTTGTATGACTGATTTTAAAACGAGGCAGTCTCACAGAGCATTAACAGAAAACTGCAACAACCATGACACAGATAACCTCTTCTCTCTCTCGGTCTTACCCCGGAGAAGTTGCAGGACTCGGGGCTGCTGAGCTCCAAGCGGTTCCCCTCCAGCGGGCCCTCCCCCGTCGCGAAGCTGCCCAGGGAGCTGCTGCCATTCTTCAGGATGTCTGGCAGTTTGGGCTCCAGCCACTCGATGGTGGGTCCTGCAGTGGACGGGGAGTGCACAGGTGCAGGTTCAGAGGTACTCATGGTCCTACCCCTCCCTCCCACCCGACCGAGACCCCCCTACATGCACAGGTAGTGCTAAGCTCGGCCCACCATTCGCCGCACGGCGCCCTGCGATGGCCTGGCAGCTGACCGGGCAGAGCTTCTGCTCCTCAGAGAGTTGCCGTCGACCAAAAGACTGTAACCCAACTCCTCCGTGAAGCCAGGTATCAGGATACTCTGGAAGCATCCCCACCCTCTGATTGGCTAAACCCTCCCAGTATGGCGTGCCCCCCTCCGCCCCCTTTGAAAGTACGTATAGCAGAGGACAGATCTAATTCAAATTCACCTTGTGCGTCAGAAGACTTAATCTGATTGGCTGCTGCGGCGAGTCCGGCCTTATGAAATATACATCGAGTAACGAGATCCGCTGTGGAAAAAGTGGGACGAGTTTTCCGGCATTTTAACAAAAGATCAGCGAGTCTCCTCTCCTTCACCTTACTGTATGATTTTTAATGTGAAGCTTAAAAACAGAGCTGTCCTCGAGGTGCTGCGGATGGATATTTAACCATCTGAGATCCAATTACCAGCGAGACAGGTGGTACGAACAGGGACAGGTGACCCCATCAATAATGCAGAATAATTCCAGTGTCCGGCCAAACTAACCGTCTAGATTGGGTGCAGACACTGCATGAGCAAGACTACGATTTGTTTTTAGGATTGCGTGCCCAGTAAAGACTTAAATATTTAACACCAACTTCCCAAACATCACGTATTTACTGAACTTAAGATTGAACTTTTATTTATTAGTTTATAAAGGATTTATATAATAATAAGATGGAGGTGGTGCAGAGGGACAGTGTTTGGGATGACTCAGTACCACAGTAGCAGGTGATTTTGACCTTAAAGCACCACGAGGGACTGAATCCAAATGAGGGCTTCAAAACTACAATCTACAGGTGGCACAACCTTCCCCCCAAAGTACAAGTCCTACAATTACTGGGTCTTTTTTTTGACTAATATTCTGCTCAGCTCAATAAAATGTCAGCTGTTATACTTTATGTCATGGAAGTAACCCTGAAAGATGAGTTACTAAAGTGGCGTCCAGAAAAATATTAGAGCCATTTTATTCATCACAGAAGCTTGGGTTGTTTGTAAAGCATCTACTTGAATTTTTTTTATTTTAGGGTTTTCCATTAAGTGGCAGGACCACATATTAGGTGCCTTTTTAGCATCTACTCGGCTGGGGTTCCAAGCACGCTGAGACAAGCCAAAAATGAATGAAAACCGCCATTTTTGAAACCCGGGAACGAGGGAAATGGCTGCACACAAACCAACGCCGATGAGATGCAGACATTCACCATCGGTGTAGTGCCATCACGGCGATGGCACTGCCTATCAGCAGTTTATTAACAGTTTATTAACCTCTTGCTTTCATCTACAGCATCTTTTGTCCCGTTTCCTTCTCCTCAACCAGTCACAGCAGATGACTGAACCTCCCCGAGCCTGGTTTTGCCAGAGGTTCCTTCCTGTTAAACAGGAGTTTTTCCTTCCCACTGTCACCAAGGGCTTGCTCATAGGGGGTCATGTGATTGTTGGGGTTTTGTGTACTATTGTAGAGTCTTTACACTACATTATAAAGCGCCTTGAGACATAGTTGGAATTTAGGCTATATGAGTTACACTAAATAAAGTTGCGTGTCCATGCTGCCTGACCACAATACAGCAATAGAAACCATGTCAAATGTGCAAACTGAGGAAGAAAATGTTTCTATGTTCTATGAATAAAATGCAGGTTTATGAGGTTTGCAGATCATTTTACAAGCTGCCCACCTTTGTAAGTATTCTGTTTGTAGAAACTCGTGTCGGCCAAAAGCTCTCTGCCTGCCAGCCTGGGTCCAGATGAACTAAACTGAGTTTGGGCTTTTAGTGTACTTAGTGTCATTAGTTAGCACACCCTTAACGTATCCAGGTACTTTAACATAAAAAGTTCAATTTACTTGTTGTTACCTTTGTGACAAACACATAAGGTAACAACAACAACCCACCACTACATAAACATCCCTCCACGTACCTCCCAGGGAGCTTCTCTGTCGGGCCATCTGCTGCAGGTGGAGGATGTGCAGGCACTCGTTGAGGCAGTTCATGGTGGCCATGGAAGTGGCCTTGAGCATCAGCAGGTCCTGGTCCAGGGGGGAAAGGCCAGGAGTCGCAGGCAGGCCCTCAATGCCCTGGATCAGGTCCTTGTGCTGGCCCTGGGCTTGGCTCATCATCTGGAGATAAAAACAAGGATGTTGTGGTTATTTTTAATAAGCGCAAGGCCTCACAAGACCGTGATTAACTATCTATGCAGGCAGCTCTGCTGATTTTGACTCAGTGCCTTTAACCATCACGTTCTGATTAATTCAAGGGAAAAAACATATTTACACCTTGCTGATTAGAGTTTTATAAACATGAGAGTGCCCCCTTGTGGACAATCTACAGCATTAAACTGGCTCAGAGAGAGACTACTAAAGCTCATGACTAAACAAATCTCAATGAGCTAAAGGCCTGCTCTAAAGCGCCTCTTAAATATTTCACATTCACCGCTGCGTGCCTTGTAGGAACTAAATGTTTCTTGTACATTTTCCTCGTACTTGGCCTTGAGTTTAAACTTTAATGAAACATTGTAGTGAGTGCCAGCACTGCTTTCTGTCTGCTCATCTTGTCCAAACACTGCGGCACAGTCATTTTAATCTTCATAAAATGTAGCACGCCACTAGCGTCCCTTGGGATTTAGTCCCCAGTGTTTGTGTCTTGGCTAAAAGTTCCCCCCAATCAGTGAGTTATGACTTCTTCAGATCAAAGTGTACCTCTCTTGCGTCCATCAGGTGGTCGGGCAGCAGGGACCTCTTACTGGAGTAGGCCGACGAGCCTCTGACCTGCGACCAGCCGAACATAGAGGCGGGGTTTTGGCTGGGCCGGCGCATGGACATCGGGGAGCTGCCGCTGCCCTGAGACGCTGTGGAGTAACTCCGGGACTTTGACGGAGGCTGACTCTGAGGAACGGAGACCAACAACAGTCATTATGTTTATGGGTCAGCGCAGTGTTTCTAGCTATAAATGAGATGGGGTGTATTGCACTACCATCTTGTTTTTTTTCAATATAAAACTTTTTAAAAACATTTTATAAGCAGTGTAGACTACTGATATTTATCAGGTTTTTTCATGGCCCCTGAACTCCATACTGTTTCCTGAATTTGTGACATACGTAAACAAACAAAAAGTATTTATTTATTTTTAATGCTGGACTAAATTAAACCCAATAGCACAAAACATGCAGAAAATATATTTTTATCAAATGCTTTTGATTTTATTTTAGTAAAAGGAAAAAATCCTGTTATGTTTTGGGGTTTGTTTGTTTTTTCTTGAGTCTCCAAAACTGGCCTGAACCTGAAGACGTTCTCACAGATTTAAATGCTGCTTTCGCAGGATTGTAACATTTAATTACTTAATTCAAACCAAACACTGTGCACTTAAAAAGATCTTAATATAAGACAAAGAAGTTCAACAGTGCGGCTCAGTTTGTCTACATGATAAAGAAATGCTGCTGTAGTAAATGAAATAAAGTCGTTAGAATGACTCTCTGTGCTTAAATTGTCATTTCAATTCAATTCAGTTTTATTTATATAGTCAAATCAACAGTTGCCTAAAGGTGCTTTATACTGTAAGTTAAAGACACTGCAATAATACAAAGAAAACAGAAAACAGATAATCATATGGCCCCTATGACCAAGCGTTTTGGCAACAATGGGAAGGAAAAACTTCCTTTTAACAGGAAGAAAGCTCCAGCAGAACCAGGATCAGGGAGGGGCGGCTCACAGAATATGTATTTATATATTTTTAAACTATGTATCAACAGTAAAAAACAGACATTTTTACAGTAGATTGTGGCTTGGAGTCTTTATCAGCAGGAAAGGCTGTAAAAACTTAAAAGTCCAAACTTCACATTTTTCAAAGCTGTCATTGGGCCCGGATCACAGTCTTTGCCAGGCAACTTCCGGGTCCCAGGCTCTGTGGTTTGAAGCACTTAAAAACATTTTGCTTATATTTTGGCACATCTTTGCTCATTTTTCCTTAACTTGGACATCTCCAGACCATTATAATGGGCCATAGCCTGCACAGCAATCTGGAGATCAATATCCAGATCAATACTGCTGCCTGCTGCACTTACAAACAGGCTGGAAGCTGATATTTCTTTACATAAACACCGATACTGTTCTAACTTTGTTGGATTGCCTCCTTTGGCACATGTGAAAGGAAAACAGGAAACAGGAAACTGTCGCATCCGCTCACGAGTCACAGACTGGATTTTGCTGAGGAAGTTTTTACAACAGCCTAACAGTTTTAATACCAAAGTACTGTCCTGCTGTTTTACTGCTGCACATTTATTGACAGATCGGCAGCCATTTAAGGGCCTTTAGAGCCTAAAGGTGTGCAGCAGGATGGGTTTTCTGCTCCAAAAACCAAAAAAGACTAATGAAAGAGCATTGTGTCACTGCTCATCAGCACAGAAATGTTAAAAAAAAAAGAAAAGAAAATGCTGATTTTTGCTGATTTTGACTTTCACAATGACGTCAAAGATGGACTTTGAAGTAAAACGCAGCTGTTCATGGTTTACAAGCCTTTAAAGACAGACAGGACTGAATGAGCTGCACATTTCACATCGAGTGAGCTTTCCGGGTTTTACATAGGATAAACATTTCTTTAAAATCTGCAAAAATGCTAATATGCAAATTTAGATAAAGATCCTGGATATGAAGGTAAAGTACAAAGCTTCATGCATCAAGGCAGCCATATGCCTTTAGCTTTTATTTTGTAAGCACACCGAGTTGAGTTTATGAAAATGTGTTTTCTGCACAGTCATCACTGCTCACAGACACAAATATCTGCACAAACTGCTCACACAGCTGCAGACGCATCATTTGATAAGAGCTTACAAAGCAAACTTTAGCACGATTTCATGCCAGTCAGACTTCCTTTTCTTTCCTTGTTGCTTTAGTGGTGGTTCTGTGGGCTTACAACATTGTCACTGCTCTCTCTGCTTCAATTTCACGTGTTTCCTTACAGAAAAAATGGTGGTGTGGCTGTCTGCAGACTGCATGCAGCGACCACGACCCTTCTGATTTAGAATCGGTTTGATTTGGTAAGAAACACACAGATCGGCCATTACATGAGCCATAAATCCGATGGCGATTTTGACTAATTTTTTCAAGGATAAGAATATTTCCACGGACAGAATGAATGAGTGCAACGAACTCATTGTTATGTTCAAAAAAACAGTTTGAGATGCTTTGTGACATGGTGTGTTATCCTGCTCGAAGCAGCCATGACTAGATGAGTACACTGTGGTTATAATTTTTGCTGCAAACAAATTTTGCAGCAAAAATTGAGACTCATCAGACCAGGCAATGTTTTTCCAGTCTTCTATTGTTCAATTTTGGCAAACATGGGTGAACAGTAACCTCAGTTGCCAACAGGACAAGAACCAGATGTGGTCTTCTGCTGCTGGTGAGATGCTCTTCTGCATACCTTGCTTGTAACAAGTGATTGCTTTGAGTTACTATTGTATTCCTATGAGCCTCAAGCAGTCTGGATATTTTCTCTCTCTGATCATTCTCTGTAAATCCAGGAATCGGCTGTGTGGGAAAATCCCAGCAGATCAATAGACCAACAAACCAAGCGACATTCAAAATCACTTAAATCACCATCTTGCTGATGCTCAGTTTGAACCTCAGCAGGCCATCCTGACCATACCTATGTGTCTAAATGCATTGACCAGCTGTCATGTGATTGGCTAATAGGATACCTTTATTAACAAGCAGTAGTCTGATTGATGGGGTTTTCTCTGTATTATTGTGGAGTCTTTACCTTACAATATAAAGTGCCTTGAGGTGACTTTTGTAGTTATTTGATGCTACACAAACAAAATTGAATTGAACTGAACTACTGTGTCATTATATCCAACAGGCGGCCTGCCTCAACTGATTTTTATTTTTGACTTTTTTATCTTAATTATGCTTCTTCTTTGAAAGATAACATTAAAAAAAATGTTTAAACTATATATTCTTGACAGAAGAATGATCCAGTGTAAACCAACCATGGTACAAATTATGGTCATGTGCCTCTTTTCAGGTATAAACACACTCAGTCTTACCTTCCCCATGGCCTCTGTGTGGTGCTGCGTGCAGATCTGTAGCCTGCTGACCCAGTGCTGCCTCTCTTTGGCATCAGAGGCTGAGAGACACACACACACACACACACACACACACACACACACACACACACACACACACACAGGAGAAGAAGAAGATGACCTTGTTACAGTAACTCTACAGTAATCATACTCAGCATTGATTCCTGTGTGCTTCTGCATCACCGGCAGCAGATAATGGAAAAACATCCAGATCAATACAGCACGAACAAGATGGAAGTTAATGAGAGAAAGGCTGAGCTTTTAAAAAAAAAAAAAAAGAAAAAGTAGAATGGAGGCATCAATAAAAGGTGGAGAGCTCAGGGAGGAGCACACAAGCACCAGCTAAAGCCAAATTAACTTAGAGCACTCATGACTGCCAGATCCTCACCCCTGAGCTTGTACTGCTCCCCGCTGATGGCATTGACAGTGAAGGTATGCGAGTCCTCATCACTCGGGGAAATAACAGCCCCCGCCAAAGGGAGCATGCCACGGGGCTTCTGTGGCCGTGACTGCTCATTGACGAAATACTCAAGCAGGCCCGCCTCATTGTTCAAGACAAAGAACCTGAAATCAAACAACACTGGCTTAGTCTGCTGTCCATGATATGACTTTTTATCACAGTCACACCTTACATTTTTGTTTGGTAAGTTATAAACACACACACACAAAGGTACTTCGTCCCTATAAAACTGTAAGGTCTTTAATGCTCATTGAGATGACTTATGGCCCATGAAGTTGGGTCAGAACTCACCTGTACTGCCAGCCTGTCACCAGGTTGGTGTATTTCATCAGGTAGCCATCAATATTCTCCATGTGATCGCTGGTATTATGGGGCAAAAGGAGACACTCATAAAATGATACAGGCAGTGAGCACACGCCCATAAACACAGCAAGATAAACACACAATTCAATCACAGAGCATTCCTCTGACTCAGCTTGTATACCTGAGAACCAAATACACACTTAAACACTACTGAAAAAGAGTAAGTTATTGTGCTGTCCGGGTCAACAAAGTGCTCCTGACAGCACTAAATTAGCTGCTAGCGGGACAAACTAACACCCACCTGTACTGCCAGCTTTTGGCACTCGCTCTCCCCGAGCTCGGGGTCCTGTTCTGGGGGTATACATCCAGCTTGCCTTCGTTTTCCGTGATTCGGATCGTCGTGGTTTCCCCTTGCATAGTCACTAGCAACGACACCTCCTCTGGACGCAGCTTGCTAGCGCTAAGCTAACCTGTAAAGCCAGCCAAGTCGCTACAGGGCTGATTTTTCTTTTTTTTTTGTAAAGGACGGAGTCTCTCTTACTGGGAGCTCATCGCTTAACGAAAAGCACCACCGCACAGGCTAGACACGTTGGACTGATAACTGGCTGATGACAGCTGAAAAAACATGGTCTGCTCTACTGGAACTGGGAGTAGCTAACAGACTGCTAGCTCGCCTGATATTTACTGGCTTCTGTTGGGGACACGGTCATGTGACTCACCTTACAGGAGCGCATTTCCGCATTGATTTATATATACTTTTTTAAATATAATAATTTATGATAAACAAAAAATCCATCCAACCAAAAAACAAAACAAAACAAACAACAAAAACCGTAAAAGAGGCATAAAGGGTTTTTAAAAAAATGGAGTGGATTAAAAAGCCGCAGTCTAAACCGGAAATTAATTTTTACATAATAATTTTATAAAATATTATTAGATTTTGTGTATTAAGTAACAAGAAAAAAATTAAATTAGTTTTTTTGTTACTTTTATACTGACTGGCAAGTATTATTTGAAACAAGGAAACAGAACCTTAAAAAACATTTATAATATATTTTTGCATTGTTGTAGCTGAAAAATAAAGTGAATAAATAATTACACAAATAGGCCACATATTACCCATATTTGTTCCCACTAACTTATTATTTGATATTTTTTGTATACGCTGAACATGTGCAGACAAGTAAAACTTTAAGGGATTAAACAGATGCTTTTTGTGTGTATGAAGATTTTGACAAATATGTAAACATATTTGATAGCAAGCAGTGTTTGTATACCAGTTCAATGATGGGGGAAATTATATTTATTTAAAAAGAAACACGTTATTAATCTGATTTATTTTTAATGTTTTTGATACCTCGTTTTTAATATAATGTATAAGCTAATTTACGTGTTAAATGAATTAGGGGTGTAGTGGTTTTGTTTTTTAAGCGGCATCGTTTGTTAGTAAGAGCTTTATTTTGAAAAACACAGTGACCGGAAGCGCTGTTAAAATACGCTTTTGTTATCATGAGACAGTAATGTGACTGGCTACCGCCAGTATCCCATATTTCCCGATAATATTAAATAATAACTGGCCTTTAAAACGTTTAATTCGCTTTGAAATAGCGGACTTGTTGCTGTTGCATGCAGTCGCCTTTTAACTCGAACCTGAATATGGGTTATGAACCTTTCAAAAACAGCGGAGATGTCTAAACGGTGGAGATGCGTGGAGAAGGCTTTGCTGCTTATGAACTGCACATAATAAGAGGTGTAGCCGTGGCAGTAAGGGCGGGGTAAGAGACTAGCAGCGTTTTCAGGGCGTATAAGGAAGTTATAGACTGGGGAGTAAAGGACAACAGGCTGTCTTTACAAACCGCTCACTGCCGGATTTTCTACTTTTAAAAATGCCCGGAAAGAAAGTTTGCATCGTTGGATCTGGAAACTGGTAACGTTTTTTTTTGTATCTTTATGCGTCTTTTAGAAGTAGGAGTTCCCTTTTTTCAGCCAACTGAAAACTGATCGCTGATTTGGTCGTTTACTGGTTGCAAACCCGCTGCATTCATAATCTAATAGGCTTATCTTTACCTCTGTCTGGCACATCAGAAAGGCAGTTCTGGAGCTGCTGTTTACAGCCTTCCTCGATTGCTTCCAAAGAGCTGTTCGTGTAGCAGCACCCTGCTTTCTAAAAACAGTCTGTAAGCTGCAAAATAAAATCAATACACTCCTGTAGAGTACCTGTACGGAGTACCTGTGAGTACCTTTTGCAGTTCTAACTCTTGGGACTACAAAGAATGCCCTTAAGGGCATGTTCCTGGAAGACGTCCACTAGCATATGCAAAGCAAGCCTAAGCATGCTTTTTTAGCCTTTTCAGAAACATGCTGTACTTTGTGTACTCACTTCCCAGAGCTTCAACCTGTGGTTTTGGGTTAGGCTCAGTCCTGGCTGTCTAACCTGATCTTTGTCCCTCCCTCAGGGGCTCTGCCATTGCCAAAATTATCGGGCACAATGTCAAAGCTTCCAACCGCTTCGACCCAATGGTGAACATGTGGGTCTATGAAGAAATGATCGATGGGAAGAAACTGACAGAGATCATCAACACCGAGCATGAAAATGTTAAGTATCTACCAGGCCACAAGCTGCCCAAGAATGTGGTAAGTGCAACAATTACAGAAGCATCACCTGTAGATTACGCAGTCCGGTTTGGTAATTTACTGCAATCTTGAAGCACAGGACATTGCACCGATAAGATTATTTAACTTTTTTAAAAGGAGCAATGCAGTTTGACATGGTTCCAATACCATTGCTAATTTCCTGCCGTTGTCCCTTGTTGGTCTTTTACATTCACAATGCTCAAACAAGATTTACAGCTGAGTCAGTTACATAAAACTGCAATGCACTAGAATACACAAAGATACAAGACATACACATACTGAAAAAATATAGCGTAAGAAAGATACATTAATAAATTAATACAAATAACCAACCTTTGAGCTTTACTCGAAAAGATTTGATATCTGTAATCAAATTGATTTCCATTAGACGTGTGTTTCATAGCTGCTGACTGTCCATATTTAGATCTGTGGTGTGGTATTTTACAGTTACCATTCACAATCCTCCTCTTACTGTTTTGTTATCGAATGTAACTAGAAAGACATCCTGGGGCCAGACTATTTATACACCCGAAAACTAATTTAAGAAAACACAAATGAGTACATTATATTTCATTAAATTGTGAGAATAATGCTACCAAACTGGCTTTTGAGACATTATTTTCAGTCTTTGGTTGTATAAAGTTGCCAAATGCTTAATTATAGATCATGAAACTTGAGTGCAAACTGTCATAGAATATGAAAAATTAGAAAATATCATGGAATCCATAAATAACTAAGCTGCTGAAGTGGGTATGCAGTGTCAGCTTTTAACAGTTCAGATTACGGTGCATTCCTGAATAAGTTGGAGTTCAGAAATTTATTTTATGGAACACCCACTCTACCCGAACCTCCCACTCGGAAAGTCAGAGCAGACCAACATAGCCCGAGTTACCAATCCAAGATGTTGGCACTGAAGCTAAACTAATCTGTGCTGCCATTGTTGTGTGTTTTTTTTTTTTTTTTTTTTTCACTCAGAGCACTTCTCAGGCTCTGTTTATGAATGCGTGTTTTAAGCGCAAAAAAATAAGACTTATGCTGAATTGCTAGTGATGTCTGAATAGCTCTACCTTGCTAAGAATTAAAAAAAAAACAAAAAAAACATGTTCTTCCTGTTTTTTTTGTTTTTCTGGAATGTGCTAACTCAGGAGAGACATAACTCCCGAGTTTCCACATCAAGTTCCAAGTGGAACGCTGCATTAGTCATAATTATCTTTGCATTATTCCTTACGTGCTTATTAAATATTTACCAGTGTTAATGAAAAACGATATATCCACAGGTACCAGTGTACAGTGATATATACGGTTGTGGTCAGAAGTTTACATTCACTCGTCATGGGCATGAATGTCATGGTAATTTGGGGCTTTTAATGATTTCTCTGACCTGCCGTTTTTCCAGAGTGGATTAAGTGTACAGCATACATCTTTAATCACTTAAAAAAAACAAGAATTGGGTGAAAAGTTTGAATTTATTTGGATTTTATACAGAGTCTGTTAGTCAATCATGATCATGATTGATCATTAGTGATCATGACTGGGCCTTGGCTTTGTTAAGACTTTGTGCAACCCTCAGCAACACATAATGAAGTGCCTTGCATACTGGCACTGTATGATTTGGTTCTGTATGAGGACTAACATTGTTGTTGTCGGCTCACTAGGTGGCTGTTCCAGACATCATAGAAGCTGTTAAAGGAGCAAAGATCCTCGTCTTTGTAATCCCGCACCAGTTCATCGGGAAACTCTGTGATCAGATGAAACCTCACATTGCAGAGGAAGCTATCGGGATATCACTCATCAAAGTAAGACCCTGTGACTGTTCATGTCACATTTACTGCCAGCATAAAAGGGGAAACGGTATCTTAACCATAGCTTCTTATTTTTCTGCAGTCATGGCATCATGAGTTTTTTGTAGTTGAGCAATAGAGAGACAATCACATCCTGTATGTGTCACCATCACCTCAAGACCAAAAGCCCATTCAGGCTAGAAGTTATGTTTTAAATTGGTGATTATTGTCATCCAGGGTATTGATGAGGGACCGGAAGGACTGACGCTAATCTCAGACATCATCCGAGAGAAACTACAGATTGAGGTCAGCGTCCTGATGGGAGCCAACATCGCCAGCGAGGTGGCGGATGAGAAGTTCTGTGAAACCACCATCGGTTAGACACTTTGTACAGCACATGTGTAGATAAGTTGCAGAGGAGGTTCTGTGGTGGTCAGACAAGCTAGTGCACAGTTACTTCCTGTTTTAAGTGTTGCTGAAGCAATTTAGCACTCTTTGTTTAATAAACTTCATTCACTGCAGGAGCAAGAAATGAGGCAAACGGCCACATCTTCAAAGAACTGATGCAGACTCCCAACTTTCGCATCGCTGTCGTGCGGGAGAGTGACACAGTGGAGCTCTGTGGAGCCTTAAAGGTAACCAGATGTTTCCTTTCCATAGTCAAATTCTCCTTGTATAATGGAAAAACTTAAAATGTTTGCACCCTTGCCCTCGTGCATTGCTAGAATATTGTGGCGGTCGGCGCTGGATTCTGCGATGGCCTCGACTGCGGCGACAACACCAAAGCGGCGGTAATCAGGCTGGGCCTGATGGAAATGGTTGCCTTTGCCAGAATTTTCTGCAAAGGCTCAGTGAGCTCTACAACCTTCCTGGAAAGCTGCGGCGTGGCCGACCTTATCACCACTTGCTATGGAGGACGAAACCGGAAGGTGGCAGAGGCCTTCGTCAGAACATCCAAGGTGAGTCAGAGAGGACAGTCCATCGCAATTATTATTTTTCAAATAAGAGGAATATAAGTTACAAAATCCAAATACAAATGGTAACTAAATGTTAGTTAGTACAAAGTAAATCAAATATCTACTGTTAGTATTAAGAGGGAACAATCAAAGTTATTGAAGTGCACTACTGTGCAGTTTCAAAAGTCTTTTTTTATATAAACATTTAGCTTTAACTGTTCAGGAATTACAGCTTTTTTTTTACTTTTTCTTTTTTTTTTTTTTTACACATTGTGCCCCATTTTTCTGAGACTCAAAAGTAATTAAACAGTTGACTGTTGAGCAGTTTCAGAGACCGGTGAGTGTTGTTCACATTTGCATTTCACTCAAACTCTCGATATAATTTTAAAACGGATACTAATGTAAATGAGGGAGGTCATCACTAACCTGGAAAAAAAAAATCAGAGAGACAGCAAAAACTTTCGTAGAGTCTAAATCAACAATCTGGCTCAGCAGCACCGAAAACCCTCAAAGCTCACAGACAATAACAGAAGTGGATGATGACAGAATGATTTCCATGGTTGAGAAAAACATCTTAATGGCATCTAACTAAGTCAAGAACACTCTAGAGGAGGTACATATATCATCGTCAAAGTTTACAAGTAAAACATGCCTGCCAGAAAACATCTCGAATGGCCTGCACAGTTCTGGAAACTATGATGAACTTGTAGTAGAACAATAAAAAGAGAAAGGTGTGTATGATTAGAGAAACAGCTCATGATCTGAAGAATACTACATCATCTATCAAACATTGTGGTGCTCATGGTGTGGTAAGGGCATGAACTGGTTCACTGGTGTTTGTTGATGATGTGCCTGCTGATAGAAGTGGCAGGATTAATTGTGAAGTGTACAAGGCTCTACTCCCAGCAAATGCTGCAAAACTGTTCAACCCCAAGTTAAAACCCAAGAGTCTCGCAGGCAAATAAAGAGATTGTCTTCAATGACCAAGTCAGTCACCTAATCTCAACTGAACCAAACAGCCTTTCAATTATTAAATACAAAACTGAGGGCAGAGAGACCCACAAACAAGCAGCGGCTGAAGGTGGGTGAAGTAAAGGTCTGGCAGAGCGTCTCGAGAGGAATTTCCAAGTATTAAAAACAATCCTTGTTAGTCCATGTTGGTTTCTACAGTTGAGACTGAGCTTGTGAAAATAGGGGACTGTATTAAAAAGGGAAAAAAAGTTTTTTGGTTTTTTTTATGGCTGTTTTTTCTGAACATTTAATACAAAAAAAACTTAAACCCCTTGAATTAAAGCTGGAAGTCCGGACTGATTCATTCAAAATCCACTGGTGAGGTGCACAGAGGCAAGACTACAAAAATCGCATCATTGTCCAAAAGGTCTATGGACCCAGCTGCTCGTCATTTAAGTCGGGTCTTTCAGTCAGTCATGTTTTCCTTTAGACTTTAGATTGGGCTGCAGCATTTTTATCTTGAGGAAAAGTGGCCCCTGTTGGGTTTACTCTATGAATAATTGAAGTGTACACAGAGGTAGCGTGCACACGCTATCTTAGATTTGGGTCATGGATGCAGTGAAGGAAGAAGTTTAAGGGCTCTAACCAAATATTTGCTGGGTAGTCTTTATATCCCCCTCGCTCACAGCAGTGATCATCGCGGCTCGGTTCATCTCACTGTTGCCTTCTTAGTGACTTTTCTGCTAGATTTAGCTCCCTTTCAAAGCCCCTTGGAAGCAATTTTGCTTGTCTGCTGCTTGCAGTGCTCACTCTCTGGAGACCAAAAAATGGTATCCGGGACAGCCCTGAAAAGCGTACTGCCATCAGCACAATAGATTTCTATCTGTGTGTCCTTTTTGTCAACATACTTGGTTGCTCAGCCTACGCTGTTATGTTTGCTCATGCAGTCTATCGCTGAGCTGGAGGCAGAAATGCTCAACGGCCAGAAGCTCCAGGGTCCGCAGACCTCCGCGGAGGTCTACAAGATCTTAAAAAAGAGGGACATGGTCAACAAGTGAGTCCACGAATCCTTTTACGTACAGTTACGTCTTTGTTTTATTGTTTTATATTAGCAGAACCAGTTTCCAGTCTGCTGGTTACGCCTTCATTACATTAATGGTTCAAGTCGGGCTGAATATTTATTTTGGCTGTGCTGTTCGAAGATTGGGATCGAAGTTATAAATCACAATTATGTTCTTGAAGTTTTGGTATTACCGGCAGCATAAAATCTAAATGAAACTAATAAGAATTATCAGCATTCCTGCTATCTGTAATTACCTGCAAACTGCAGTATAAACAGCCATGGTCCACACAAGCGCACACACACAAGTGTTTTCACTTATATCGCCTGATTACACCTCTGATTAGACCAGCAGCTGTGGGCTCATTTTTATCTCGAACCTGTCTCGGACAATAAAGGATATTAAAATCATTTATTTTTTTTATGTCCAGCAGCTTGTTTTGTTCCTGTTCCTTGACCTACAAACAGTTCATTTGCAGTGTCCTCACGTCAACACGCAATAAACTTTGAGTCTGCTTCCTTCTGCAGGTTTCCTTTGTTCGCGGCCGTCTACCAGATCTGCTTTGAGGGCAGACAGGTGAAAGAGTTCATCACCTGTCTGCAGAACCACCCCGAGCACTTCTAAAGTAAACGGGGTCTGCAGACATGCTCACTGCTGCTCCTTCAGTAGAGATTTACTACCACTAGAGGGCGGAAGAGAATCATGAGACAAACGCACAATTTAACAAAACGATGACAACCCAGGGCACTTCAGATTATCTCCGTCAGTGTCATTTAATCATGGCTCTTGCACAATATTTTCTCAGCGTTTTATTATACGTTTTGTTTTTTTGTTTTTTTTTACCAGTTTTGCTTTTTTTTTTACGTTGTGTGGTGTTAATTTCATTTGAAACTGTGGCAGGGATAAACTATCATCAAAGGCAGACTCCATTTGTACTACTGCCAGAATCTGTCAGTAACTATTGTCATATGTCACTACAGGATGTCTGTTTGTAACCTGAAAATCCAGCATATTCTTTTTAAACTCTGTATGTGGAGGTGGGTTTTTTTGTTTTGTTTTTTTCAATAAAATCATTCATAACAAAACAGTCTTGTCGTTTCTTGTTGAATTGGGAAGCTGGTACCTGTCCTGTGTCTGCAGCTTTATGACTGAGTGGTGTTTTAGATCCCATAGTCAGTCTGTGTTGGGCTGAAAGTGATTCCCAGGAGAGCTGCAGTAACCCAGTGTGAGAGAAGATTAAAGAACAAACGCCGTCCTTGTCCCTGCATCTCAACCCTGTTATAGGTCAGACCGGTGAAACCTTTGATATTCTCTCAACTGTCTGTCTCCATCTGCTTCCCATCCCTGTTTATCTCTGTAACATGTCTATTTATGTCACATCTTATGTCTCTAGTCTCTGTTTATGTATTTATTATCTTAAAGATACAATCTGTTTTTTTTTTTTTTTTTTTAAGGATACTGAACTTGTAGATATACACAGATTAGCATGTAATTACATCTTCCAACAAACTGACGCATTCTCATAAACTTGTTTATGGGTGCCTGTAGCTCAGGAGGTAGAGCAGGTTCTCTGGTAATCAGAAGGTTGGTGGTTTGATCCCTGGCTGCTCCAGTCTGCATGCTACTGCTTGATATTAACCCCAAATTGCTCTCTGATGTGTGTGAAGGTTAGATAGGAAAGCGCTTGTATGAATGGGTGAATTAGACAAGTTGTATAAAAGTGCTTTGTGTGCTCAGATAGATTAGCAAAGCGCTAAAGAATCAGTCATTTGCATGCATGCATAGGAGCAGGTTTGCAGTTTATAGGAGCCACCACCAATCACCCTTTACACTAATGGTGTTTTACGTATGTAGCTTGAGACCAGCCACATACATATTGCACTAAAAGCAGAGGTGAAGGGATACCATCTTAGGTTTCTGGTGTTGTGGACAGGCCGATACATTTATGCCTGCACCTTCAGACTCAAGATATGAAAGACCATACCCGTGTTTTATCACAGGAGAAGTGGTCCCCTTCACCAATGAAACAAAAACATGAATGAAAGGTACACCACAGGTTTCTTTGTAAAATGTCATCCTCCTCACCTCAAGCATCGTCTTCAGAGATGAAGTCAGGGTTTTAACAAATGAAAACATGTATAAACATGCTTATTTATTCCTGATATTACTGTCACAGTTACTTATTGTCAGCAGATTAGACATGTGACCCTCTCATTTCTGGACAGCTGAGAAGGAGCCTGCTAAACAACAACCATTTAAAAACTATAAGCTGTTATTAAGAGCTAACGTTATGCCATGTTAGGCTCAGGCTACAAAATATCACTTTACCTTTGATAAACAGTTTGATTACATTCTTAAATCATAATCATAAGTTTATTCAGTAAGTGTCCGAGTCGAACATGTTGTATCCACCTAAAAGAAAGTTTCACTAAGGTTGGTTAGCAGAGGCTAAGAGTAGCTAACAGCGACAAAAGGCTGGCCAGGCATTGTTTTTGTCAAAGTTACTGGAAACTCATTAGCGATTAATGAGTTTCCACAAATTTTTCCAGGACTGCTGAATGTCACCGCCGACTGTCACCTAAACAGTGAGTTAGATAAACAAATAGATGTGCTGGCCAATCTTAACACTTTCCCTTAGCCATAAGCAGTAGCTTATGCCAGCATTGTAAAATACATTGAAGATAATGTTGGATGTTGGCCCCTCCTTGAGCTTGGTTCTGCTCAAGCTTTCTTCCTGTTAAAAGGGAGTTTTTCCTTCCCACTGTTGTGAAGCGCTTGCTCCTAGGGCACTGTGTGATTGTTGGAGTTTTCTCTCTTATTGTAGGGTCTTTACCTTACAAAATAAAACACCTTGAGGCAACCACAGTTTTTTTTCATCCTTAAAGATTCTGCAAATCTGCACATATGTCCTTGGATATCTTGATTACTTATCTCTTTATGCATAAAACAAATATTTCTTTGTTGCTACAATAATGTACCTGGTTGGTAAATAATTTCAATCTAGACCACAGTAGAAGTGAGAATAAACTTTGGTCTTAACTTGCCAGGCTTATAGCTTCTGGTACTTTTTTTCCCATTCCCTAGTTTTTGTTCCTTTCACCTATAAACTGATTTTCTTCTCTGCTTCCCTGACATTCTTTGAAATTGTGTTTTTTTGGTTTTGGGGGCTTTTTTGTTTTAGAGGTTTTTTTGGAATTTTATGGGTGCAAACAATCTGGATGAAAGATGTGCATGGAGATCTAAGTAGTCTTTATAAAGCTCCTGTAATCCATGATGGGAAAGGCACCAGTTTCAGGGGGTGCACAGTGGGTTGGGATAAGCTTCCACAGGTTCCCATGGGAGAGCCGGGGTCTCACAAGTTGATGCCCTCATCTCCAAACAGCAACTGTCATCAGCTGGGTTTTGTGGGAACCCTGAGACTCTTGTGGTGGTTTGACAGAAGCCCAGATTCCTTGGTTCAAAGAGAAAGCTCACCTTCAGATGAGACCCAGGCTTGAAAGAAGAGCTTAATCACCACAGTGGATACAGACGTACACTGTCTGAAAGTGAGAAGCCCTTTGGACAGCGGAGGACAGCAACATCATCGAGTCAGTCTGGGAATCCATCAGGTTCTGGAAGCTTCTGCTATAGCCAGGCTATCCATTGGTGGATAACGGATGTGTAGTTCTACTCACGTGGATCTGCATGAAACCAAAGGCTGCCTCATTTTGAATTGGTCAAAAAATGTGGAAACAGAAATCTTGCAGAGATTCCCATAAATATACAAATATCTGTTTATAGAGATATGGTTTGACTCCTTTGTCTTATTGACTCTTCAAGGTAAAATATTAAGAATTACCTTTTGAGCTGCAGGAAAAAGTGACTAACTCTACATCAGATTGATCTTCTCTGTTGACAGATTAGTGGGAATCAACTGTACCAAGTATATTGATGAAAATCCCTCTCCATCACGAAGAAAATAGACATCTCAACGTCTCCAGAGCTGGCTGATTAATACATTGTGTATGTTTTGCTTAACTTGTGTGAAAGGTGGAATTTAAAAACAGCAATTTGTGGTTTTAGTGGGAGTTGCACGCACCAGTTAAATAACAAAGAGACTACTTTGTACAGAAGAAATAGTCCACATAAAAGCTGTTGACAGTGAAATTGGTGGGTTTTCCAGAGCAACAGGAGTGCTGTTTTGTTATAATGAGATTTTGCAGTGTTTACATTTTTTACGAGTACCACAAACTAAATCGCATTTATCTCCATTCTGAAGAGTTGGAGAAAGCTCTGAGAAAACCCCCCAAAACTTTACGATAAATTGGCTATATGGTATCTGAAGCAACCAAATGACAAAGTAATGCCCTCAACATAGTGCTGGATTTTGCTGCACACTTCACCAAAGAGTTGCTGGAGATCATAAACTACATAGAAAGCCTCTGTGACATCGTCATCTTGGTTTTATGGAGACAGAAGTTAAACTCTGTTAGGACTCAGTCACGCAGGTCTAGAGACAGCCCGGCGACTCCTGGCGACCACAGGTCACTGGGGAAAAATAGTTATTATACCCTAACTTGCTGGTGAGACCCCTACATGTTAGCAAACACTCACCAAAAAACTTGCTGAACAGTAGCGAAACTGTGTGCTGCAAAGTAGAAAGACAGTCTGTCTTCAAAGTAGACGTTTGAAACATCTTAGTTTTACTTTTACTCTAAAAGTGAACGTTATTTATTTCCAGTTTGCATCTGACTTTTTCAGGTTTCACCTCCGCTTGGCAAGTTTTTGGTGACTATTTCCAAGTTGGCGTCTTCCATGCAAGCGACAGGCAACTGGGCCAAGTGACCAAAGTGAACTTGGTGCAGCACCCTCTTTGGGACTGATTTCACTTAGCAACTGGAGGTTGCTAGGGTGCTGCTGACTGTTTCTAGGCCTGTGTGAATGAGACCTTAGGAAGCTGAATCTTTAGACTGTATAGATGTAATATATTCATTTGAATTCACTTTTATTTATATAGTGTCAGATCACAACAACAGTTGCCTCAAGGTGGTTGCGAGGTAAAGACCCTACAATAATACAAAGAAACCAGAGAAAACCTCAACAATCAGATGACCCACTATGAGAAAGTACTTTGGCAACTGTGGGAAGGAAAATATCCCTTTTAACAGGAAGATGCCTCCAGCAGAACCAGCTCCCCCCAGTTGCTGCGACCAGCTGGGGGTGAGGGGAGGAAGACAGAAAAAAGACAGCTGTTGAAGAGAACCAGAGATTAATAATAAGTCATTATTAATCATACTGGCAGAGATGGTTGCTGAATGATATTAAACATAAATAAAATGCTACAATTACATTAAAAGAACCATCACCAAAAAGTTTGAGAGGTCCAGTCCAATGATTTGAATCACCTGAGGGGAAGCCTAGCAGATCACTAATAACCCTGATTGTCAAATAATGCATAACTTTATGGTTAGGGCAATTTAAATGTACGTTATATAACAATTCATCCATTATAAAGTTGTCATGAAGGGCAGTATCACCTCTAGAGGCCGAAATCTATTTTTTCTATAAACATGTAAACATATTTATTTCTAATATAAAGTTGAAATTTTTAAAACATGGAAACCAGCTTCAAGTGGGAAATAGAGGAACTGCACTTTTTTGCAGATGTTACTGCATGGTGCAGATATGCTCAAAACTTCATGCATGTTGCAGTTACTGAATTAACAGATGGGATTATTTTAGGGAAAACATAAATTCCAAAGGTGGGTTAAACTCCAAATTTCATTCTTCTTCCAAACATGTTAGGCTTCCTTCTCATTCCACCGCAAAGCTTCCCTTTGGATTTGGCGTTGTGGTTAAGACCAGAGCGATCATAAAGCAGTCAGCTCGGCCGTGTGCTGCAATAAGTTACAGCTCTTTCGGCGTTACCTGTGCAGATTGTCCTTTATCAGGGGGACATTCTGTAATCGAAACACCAGGAGATCCCAGAGGCCCTGATGTGCTGCAACACTGTGAGGATAGAACATAGATACAAATTTGTGTAGGTGTTGATATAAACCACATGCCATTAAACTATGACAAAGTGGCACAGTGGCTAATTTACATATAAACATTGGAAAACATATTGAATCTGATCAGATTGCCGGATTCCGGTGCATGGGCGGCTGGTTCAAATTTCCCTCTGAGGAGCAGGAAGTGGCTTTGTGCATGGCCCACGCTACACTGACAAGTTGGAATGCCACTTCAATGTTATTCGCAGCTGCGCTGGGAACCCGGCAATGTCCCCTTTCACATCAGAGGTCCCTACCAAGCATGTAAGCGTGGACCCCGAGAGGGACACAAGAACGGCACATACGGTAAAGATTTCAACTTCCACAAATCAGATGCAATTGTGCCGTTTGTGCTGAAGTCAGCTACTCCGAGTCCACAGGAGATCGAGTTAAGGAGGTTTAGCTGAACGGGATGTAATGCAGGATAGAAAACAAGGACTGTGTCAGCTCTTTGTCTGCTCAGACTATAATATACTGTAGTGATGAATTGCAGTTACTCTCCTGGTGCTGTTTTGTAGATTTACATGCAGACTGATAGTATTTCAGATTTAATTGAAGAGCTCTTTTCCTATTTTGAAAGTAGAAAAAACAAAAAACAAGGCTGGGCTTCCTGCCAAGACTTTATTGTAATGATTAAATTAATTTCATTGAGTTATGGTCAGTAATTTCCTGATATGGATTGCTTTCCATTCATCTCATCTCTGTCCATCTCCCCCCTGGCTGTTGCAAAGAATCGATGGCTGTCTAGAGGGAGCGAGGGGCAAACCATATCTTGTGGCAATTTTTTTTCCCACTCTTCTTTAGGTAAGGGGCTGTGACAGTCAAACAAAACCCACACAAACAGACCTTGTGTTTTCACCCCATGTTTGTATGCAGTGCCACAGCCAGGCTTCCTGCCAAGCTCTTCTCCTCTTACCCCCCAAAAGACAAACCAAAGCAACCACAGGCACCACTGCCTTCATCCACCCCTGTCCCCCCTCCTTTTCCCCCCTGTCATCAGAGTGCTGGCAAACACAAAAGGAGGCAAAGAAGTAGAGCCTGGGCGCAAGTCCCCATGAATGTGCAGAGATTAAGCCGAGGCGGAGATGAAGACGGCCGGAGAGAGGTGAAGGATGAGGAGGAGGATTTGAGGAGAGGAATAGGAGTGGTTGTTATTCCGCGGACAAGACTCGCTGCCCTTTGCCATTGAGCCAGTGCCAGCTGGGACGAGGAGTGGCATCCTACGCTTTCTCGCTTTCTGATTTTCTCTCCCCTGTTCATGTTTTCAATGAGAGCATTGTATGAGCCGGAGGAAGGATATGAGGTCCCATTTGGCTGTCATTGACATGTAAAAAGAGTGTGGCGGTGACAGCTGACGGGATCAGTGGCCTGTAATTATCTGAGACTAGACTCTCACCCCTCCATGTCAAACACACACACATGCAAAAATGTAGGAGTGTCCACATATAAAGATGCAAAGGCGAGATTAAAAATGATGAACAGGACCAAACGGCAAAGGCTTGTCTGCCCGTAGGTAATTTTATGAGTTATCTATTAGCCTACGTGTGAGGTTTTGCCCTGACGCGAAGCTTGGGTGCTATAAATCTAAAGGCGTTAACCATGTGGTCTGGCCTGAGGTGGCCCAGATATGTTTAAGAAATAGAAATAAATGCCACAGGGCTCAGGGGAGAACTTTTGACGCACAACTGAGATGTTTATCCACAGGAGACACAGGTGTGACAAACCAACTGTGAAGAACAGCCGTTACACCACATGAGTCACATCTGGAAAATAGTGTGATGTGCTGAGGAGTGCCTTAATGTGCTTTTTGTTTTGTTTTGGGATTTTTTTTAATCGATATCATCCAGAAAACAGAACATTAACAAACATTAGCCGCCTCCATCATCACTGCTTGCTGACTGATTTCTATCTTAGTGGTCGTGGTTTTGCGTAGTTTAGAAATATAGACTCTTTAAACCATTACCTGTGTATAATATTAAGGATTTTTACTCCCCTTTAAATAAAATAACAGCTGAATTCATTGGCAGTTGTATGGCAGCAACATACAAGGCTAAAAAATGAAGGAAAATGTGAAGTACCATGAAACTGCAGTTCCTCATATGGCCACTGGAGGCTGGCCTCAAAAGTGAGTCAGTTTACATTAGAAATAAACATGTTTATTCTCTCATACAGAACCAGTTTTAGCCCCCTTCATAACCACTTACATGGTTTTAATGTTATTTTAACTCAGCCCTTCAAGCTTTAATTGACAGCTGGGTGTCAGCGGTTGTAGTTAACTATCTGCCAGACTCCACCTTAGCTAACTGAGGTCACTAAACTAGACTGTTGGTGCTTTTGGAAGCATTTTTAATGGAATTACAAGAGAAATTAGACATTTCTTATCTAGGAAGTGTGTGTTTCAGTTTTCGTGTGAAATTCAAGTATTTTAGAGAATGCCAGCCAAACTAGCATAAATTAGCAGATATGTAGCCAGGCTATGGCGGCTGATTGCTGAGCAAAATAAAGAGCATTAGTTGATACCTCAGTTCTCCTTTTCATCCACATATGCTCACTTACTTCTAACAAAAACAAAAAACAAAAAAACCCCAAGAAGCACTCAAAGAGACCAAATCTCCAGGCTCCACCAAGACAACGAATTATGGGCAGTATTTACTTTTAAGGGAACAATATTGTACTTAGTATGTATTCATTTTGTTAAAAAACAACAACAAAACAAACAAAAAACTTGGTTAGGAGAGTCACAAACGCCAAGAGACAGGTTAGCAACTCCTGGAAACCGCAGGTTGCTAGAGAAAAATATTTATTCCCCAACTTGTTGGTGAGTTGTTTTTAGCTGCTGCTAGTGCTGTACGAGGATTGACGCACACAGTTTGCGTGAAAGACGCCTGCATGATTGCAAACACTTACCAATAGTCACCAAACAGCACTTGCGCCCTTTGAAAGATCTTGTTTGCAGCAGTCAAGGACAACTTTTTCTCTACAGGCAAATGTTCTCACTTTCCAGGTTGTGCCACAACTTTTTCAAGTCTTACTACAGTTTGCAGAGTAAATGGTGTTTGCAGACAAGTTGGTGTGTTCCATGCAAACTCCAGGAGATTAGCAACCTGCTAGCAATCAAATCTATTGCGAGGATGTTTACAGGAACACCTATTTTTCCTGAACGACTAGATTTTACCAAATGATCTTTGGATCTGTGTGACTCTTTTGTCAGTCGTCCATCTCTGGGCATGCTCAAGTCAAATCGCAGTTAAAACTTTGTGTTAGTTCCAAAGCCTTTTATAGCTGTCCGCTCTTGAGGTTTTGGATGAAAACTTGAAAAGTGTTTGAAAAGGGACGATGTTGCTCACATTTGGACAACCATTCGTAAAAAGAGAGCTTAAGATAGAAAAGACATAGCTGGCATCTTCATGACCTCTCTTCAGCTGGCCTGTTTGCTCCATAAAGCTGTGTAATCGTTTCCAAACATACCACATAAATGACTTGATTTATACCCCAAAACTTACCACCATGGGTTTGCTGCTTGACAACAACAAAGCAAAAAGAAAAAGACCTTAGGAAAATAGAAATGTTTTTCTTTCCTTATGTCAAGATAAGAACGCATCAGAACGAGTGGAGGAGGCAGATATGGAAGACAGGATGTGATTTAGGAAGGCGGAGCGGATTCGGTCAGTGTTTCTTCACCAGATAAGCACGCACAGGTGTTTACATGCGCACATACATGCACACACTGTGCACACGTATACTCCACCTGTCAGCCACTCAGGTTCATAAGGAACCTGTAAAAAGCTCAGCATAACAGGGGAGATATTTACACTGTCAGCAAAAATAAAAGCTAACATTTACCTATTTATGCAAATTCAAGTCTACAAATGCTAATATTTCAAATTCAAATCTAACAAAAGACATTTCCCTCTCCACTCCAGATTCAATAAATAAATCACAAGCTTCCAATTATCCAATCAAAGATTTCCATTATGAAACGCTAAATGAAGAAGATACGGTGGTTCTTGTATTATTAACCCTCTCCTTGATGCCGATCAGCGTAACACCATGCTGCTCTTTATCCCATTAGCTCCTGACATTTAGGTTTAATTGAATGCCTGTGATTGCAGGATGGCGGGGGATCGCACTCTTTCTTGTGTGCTCTGCCTTCAAAGCAGCTCAGAAATCTTTTTAGGTGTTTGTGTGTGTGTTTGTGTGTGTGCGCGCATGAAGTCATTTATCTTCCAGCTCCCCGCCGCCCCGGCGTATTGCAATGTCGTCAGCCCACTCCATCTCCTTCTGCCTCCGCCGAATGAACAATGTTGCAATGCAGTGAGCTTACGGGGCAAGAATGCGACAAACAGAATGGAATTGCTGCAGAAATTATTGCATTTGCGACCGCAAGGAATGCAGCGGAGACGGGCTTAAAGCAGACCATTTGTTCACAGCGGTTAGGGATGATAAGCGGTGGGCGGTCGTGCTGAAAAACATGGAACCCCGGCTTATTTCGAGCAAATGCGCTTTGTGTTTTTGGTGCATCCTGCAAAAAATCAGTAAAACAAACAGAATTTAAGCAGATATAACACGAGAGATGAGGTTAATGCAAGTGTCAGGGCTGCTCTTTGAGACTCGGATGGGTGGCAGCGAAGGAATGCAGACTCTCTGAGGAGTGCCCTGCAGAGAGGGCAATGAAAAGCAGAGTGCTGGTGGTGGCTCGCGGCCGGCACAGAGAAGTATACTTGGCAGTGAAGCCGAGAGTCATGTGCCTCCATTTAAATGAGAAGGAAAGAGAGGCAGGGAAGGGGAGGGAGAGAAATACAGGCTGAGCTAAGAGGCTGGGGAGTCCGCCAAGCCAAGACACTTGAGGAATGCAGAAGCAGGCCTCTCTTTGCAGTAATGCCATTACTGCTGTCTGAGTCAGGCAAACAGCTCTTCCAGTCCAGTCCAGTCAGCAAGTCTCGCAGCCAGTGTAAACACATGACAGGTAACACCTGAAAGCCAAGCAGAGAGAGGTGAATCCTGGGAAAGAAGCTCCTCTTTAAGAGCTTCCCAGCAGTATAGTGTTTCTCTTTTATATTCTAAGGAACCATCCATGTGTTTGCACATTTCTGTATGTGTGTGTGTGTGTGTGTGTGTGTGTGTGTGAGTGTGTGCAAGAGCGCACTCTGTGTGGTGTGACTCCTCCGGCCCTGGCAGTTAGTTAATAAACGCAGGCCTGTCAACAGCTGCTGCTGATGTAATGTGGAACTTCTCCTCACTCTCCTTATCCTCCCGCCCCACCACGCCTCCCCAGCTCCCTCCTGCACCAGCACCAGCACCACCACCCTCCCTCCCTTCTATTTACAAGTCTCACTGGGTGTTGCTGCAGACTTCCAGAGCTGGCAGTACAGATAGTGTTGTGTGTTTGTGTGTGTGACTTCCCTCCTCCCCCCCTCTGTGCAACACTTCCAGGGGAATTTACAACAGCATGTTTTCAGCTGCCATCAAAGAAAGGTCCACATCATCAGGTTGTCTTCCTAGCCAAAACACTCCTGACAGTCTGGGAGCTGCAGACCTGTTGAGTGGAGAGGATCCGGCTGGCGCAGAGTAAGTTTGGATTCCTGCTTGTTTCTCTTCTGACATTATGGGAAACTGAGCAGTTTAAACCTTCATTGGGCTAGCTGATTAATATCAGCTAGTGCCAATTTGAAGTTTAACTCAATTTGTATTGTTTTCTCCTGTAGTAGTAACAGTAGCTCTGCAACATGATAGCTTTTTACTGTTTTTCAGTTGTTTTTATTCATTTAAATGGAACTCTTACTTTACAACTCCAAGATTATAATCCATAAAGCTGATAGTTGAGGTTTTATAGGCTAATGAAAGTATGTACAGTAATGTTTCCTCTGTCTTATATTATGCAAATTAATGCAAAGTCTGTCGAAAGATAGTGAAAATAGTTTTATAAAGGCCAGTTAGCTTGTAATTAGTACCTGAAACCCCCAAAATGTAAATGGTTTGTGATTTAGCTGGTTGTAAGAAGCAATTTCAAGATTTCAGAACTAAATTTAGCCAGCTATTTACTAAGCTAATTAGCTTTGTAGCTAAGCCCAGTTCAAATCTGTGATTGCTATCCACAACTTATTTGCCACCCAGCATGTAGCCACATTAGTAATGGGCTAATTTTATTTTATTTTTCAAAATGAAATAAAAATAAATACACTTTTGAGAACTGCTTTTTGCTGTTGGGAAGTCAAAATTTCAGGTTAGCATCTTGCTACAAATGAGCTAGTCTATTAATTAGCCTATGCAATTAGCAACTAGGCTAGTTAATTTGTAGCTATGTTAATTAGCTGAGCGAGGAATGCCTAGCCAAAATAAAAATGCTGTTTAGATCAAAACATGTTTAATAACATTTGAGCAATGCGCTAATTGGCAAATCATTTAGCTAAAGAAAGAGCTAGTAAAGTTGTTTTTTTACAATATTTTTTGTGATGTTTAATAAATATATGAAATTACTGATATGCAAAATTGCTAGATGTTGGTGTGCAAATAGATATAAAGGCTTGTATTACTGTTTTTTTTTTTAAAAAAAAAAATAAAACAATATCAAACAGGTGGTTCAATTTAATTCTTAAATATTAAAATTGCTTCATTACAACCAGCTCAACCAGATTTACAAAGAGTCTACATTTATCACAACTGTCATTTTAAAAAGCATTTTTATAATATATATTTGTGGAATTTAAACGGCTAAAATTAGCCTAAAAACAAAAAGTGATAAACTCATAAAAAGACATGAATGTGTTTGGTTTTCACATCTTTCTTTGTGAGAAAATGCACATTGGAAAACATCAGCATAGATAAACACGCACAAAAACGCTGTTGTTTCTCAAGCTGTCAGCAGAAGCCTGCTGATGAAATGCATGTGTTCAGTTTTTCAGCAAACTGCCCATCGCATGATGCTCACATACCAAGCTGAGAAGGGGGCACAGTTGTGTATTTTGATAACGCTTGGAAAATTCCTCTGCCCTCTCTTGGCATGCTGCATCACTACTGGGCCTTTGGAGAATATTTTTCTGGCTTTTTTTCTACCTGAAGCACTATCATGAGAGAGTTCAGTGGAGAGTCACGCTGCTGAAGCACGCTACGAGTCCCCCGGCAGGATGTTCAGTTAACTTTTTTTTTTTTTTTTCCAGGATGTGTATGTAAAATGTCCTACGCATCTGGTGGGATAAACGGAGGGACTCCCCTCATGAACAGGATGACGACATTGTAGTCATTGTTTTTCTTTTTTCTCTACTACGGACCTCCGACCCCTCCCTCCTTTTTTTTAAACCCCCACATTAAATTGCCTGCTAAATACCACTGACTAAAAAGGACAGACAGGTTCGGGCACAGTCTTTATTACTGTAAGTGACTAAGAAAGACATCTCACATGCACAATTTTACTTAGGAAGTAATTAAAGCAAAGTACAACACGAGAGAACGAGCTTTTTCAGTCTTCTCAGCCAAGCCGATCTTTGGTGAACAAGTAGGCTAAGTCAAATATTAATACAATCTTCAAAGAAGCATCCCGACTGTGAAGGCTTCATGCAAATTCTGTAAAATGTTTCATTAAATGGTATGAATAAATAACATCACAATGTGGAGGACTCCACATTGAGACAGAACTGGAGCAAAGCGAGTGAAAATATAAGCACAGCCCTGTTTAAAAATGCAGAACTAGGTGTCAAAAATCTGTCTGGTTATTGCACACCAAATGATTTACAAATGCCTCTGAGTTATCCGGCGTGTCTCACAGCTTAAAAGCATAACGAGGAGCTCCATTTGTTCCTTACTTATTAAATATACAGGATTGTGTTTTCTCCCTTAGTCACGCTGTCCTTGCCTGTGAGCGTTTGGCAGAAACGTGGCAGACAACTGCCAACATTTGCTGGTTCCAGCTTCTGAATATCCAAAATCTGCTCTAGATTACATCTGATAGAACTGAACACTTGTAAGCTTTGGACTGTTGATTTATGAAACAAGAAGCTATTTTAGCCCATGGGATCTCAAAAGGTGGATTTCTTTCATCATGTGTGCAAAATCTTATCAACTTATTGTGGAAAGACGTTATCATTTGGTCTTTACCAGACATTATCTTGTTCACAAAATATGTATTTGTCATATGAACGAGTCATCTTACCCATGTAATAATTTTATGTAAACTGGGATCTTACTGAGCTAGTGAAGTAGTGGTAGTTCCTCTTGTCACTCAAGTAGTCCGCCATAAACTCCCATGTTCAAATGCTAAATTGTACATTATTAAAAATCAGCTTCACAGCCTTACTACTTTACTTTATACTGTAAGGTAAAGACCCTACAATAATATAAGGAAAAGCCCAATAATCAGATGACCGCCTATCAGTAAGCACTTGGTGACAGTGGGAAGGAAAAACTCCCTTTTAACAGCAAGAAATCTCAGGCAGGACCAGACTGAGAGAGGGGCTGGTTGATCCAGCTGGATAACTGAGTAAGGGGAATGGCCTGATTGACAGGTGTCCTGACCTGAGTCTGGTGGGGTAATCTGCTCTCTTTTTACTTTGGTAGAACAAAAAGATTGGAGGTTGGAGGTCAGGTTAGCGGAACACAAATATGCCATACACACAAGTAACATTGAGTCCAAGGCTAAACACTACCTGGATTTTCATAATAGTAACTCTTCTACAGTACAAGTGATTGGAATTAACAACATTCCTCTTTCAATACGATGAAATAATTTACCGGGGCTCCATAACCAAAGGGAAGCTTTTTGGATTTATAAATTATAGGCCACTAAATATCCTGGTTTAAATGAGGACTTAGATGTTACTTCTTTTTAAAAAAAAATAAACTTTATTTGCCCTTGAAGATGCATTTAAATTATCTGCAATAAATGGTGCTCTGAGGTGTTTTCTTGTCTGATTTGGACTGAATCTTTTGAATGTTTGTTGATATCTTTTTGGGCTCTTGCATTTAACCGGATTATTGAAGACTCATCCTATGGGTAAAGTTTTACTGGTGGAATTTTCCACTCTCACCCTAATTTTGAAATTTGGCATGATCTAAAATATCCCCATGTTGGTGTCATTCGTACACCATCATAGTAATGTTGGTCCAGGATCAACATTGCAACTGACCTATGACAGCTGAGCGTTAAGCTAGTATTAGCCTAATGCTATTAAAACTATCACTAGCAAACCATTGATTGGTCAATTGGACCAAACCATTGATTGATCATTGATTGATCATGGACCAAGATTGTTGTGATCATACAGGAACAACGCTGGCATGGGGATTTCAGATACACACTAGTGGAACACCGCTAGAAAAGATTCAGTTTGTTCATTGTTGATTTTCGGAGAAATGTGTTGGAGTTTTGGGTTGAATAAGGCCGTGCCATGAAAGTAAAGGCATTTGGAGTTATGGGATATTTTAGGTCTCATCCACTACATCTAGTCACCGTGTGTCTGGTGTTGGAGCTTCAAAATCTTACAAATATTGTGGCCACCTCAGAGGTTTGTACTTCAGTTTTGGTGAGTAAAATTCTAGTGTTTTGTTAGTTGCAGATTGGTGACCAAGCTATAAATTATCTATATAAGGTAACTTCTGGCTCCAAAAACCAACGTGGGGGCGGCCAAAATGCTAACCTTGACGTATCAGAAAGCGAAGTCCAAAACCAGTGGGTGAGCTCATGGTGGCCATCTTTTGCGCTGTCTGTGGGTGGTAGCAGGCAAAGCTGAGTATTCCAGATGTCCTTCTCCCCACCAACACTTTACAGTTCGTCCTGGGAGATCCTGAGGTGCTCCCATGCCAGATGAGATATACATTCTCTTCAGTGTGCTCTTGGTCTAGCCTGGGGTTTCGTCCCAATTTCCCAGAAAAACCTCCAAAGGGAGGCTCCCAGGAGGCATCCTAACCAGATGCTCCAACCACATCAGCTGTCTCTAAGCCAGCCACCCTACAAAGGAAACTCATTTTGGCTGCTAATTATTATTATTATTACTATTACTGTTACCCAGATCACATGATCATAGGTAAGGGGTGAAACATAGATAGTCCGGTACAACACCCACACCAGTGCTGATACTGGACAAGTCTGCTTTAAAAACCATTAAAACCCCCAAATTACAAATTACCATGACATTCATGCTCACGAGGAGTGTCTGTAAACTACTGACCTCAACTGTACATGTCAGTTAATATCTGTCAAAAATATGAATAATTAGTTTACTTGATTAGTATTTATGTTGCCATAGGCAAAGTGTATTTATTAATAAATATAATTATTGTCACAAACCCACAAACTATGTTGTGGATACAAGCTGTTGTCTTGTGTGAAGATTGTACACAACATTATGACTGACCACACACTTTCAAAATTATTATGACACTGTAGGGCCTCCATATTAGTAAGGTAAATTGAAAATAAAAATAAACTGCAGCTCTAATCGAGTTTGTCTTCACTCGGCCTCGCCAGCTGTAGTCATTCTCACTGTGTTCACAGGACGTAGGCTGTTTATTCAGCTATGTATAGGCTGTCCTTGTTCCTTTGCAATCATAATGACATTGAGAACTAAAGGCCTAAGCAAATAACCATGCTTTCTTGCACACAGTTATGCAGACATGTGCATTACAAATCCTTTCCATACCTTCAACACAAGCCCATAATTTTCTAATAATCTAGTTTAAGTGCCAGAAGGAGACACACATGCTCATGCCGCATGATCTCAGTGCTGATAAACATGCGCATGCTGAGACTGGCCTCCTCGTATCAGATTAAAATGAAAGAACATAATCATGGTTTCACAAGCAAGCATAAAGCGTATGCGAATTATCCCTCGCCTGGATTATCAGTATTCATTTTAAAGAGCATGTTACATTGACCTGTTAGCCTTGGCAATAAGCCTCACATCTTCACACCCACATGATAAATACTCACCTCACTTAACCTGATTACCAGCACAGTCTAAACACTGATATACCGCGGCAGAGGCTATGCAACATTTAGACAAAACATTCATCTTAATGATTGGTTTCCCCAGAGCATGACAGCAACAACAGGCCAGTTTAAAATACGGCCTATTGTTTGGGACCCTCAGACGCTGTAATTCCACGTTAGGTTGTGCCAGGCTAGTGGTGCCAACTGTACCGGGACACATGCAGAGGCAGGATGAGACAGGCCGGCCAGCAGAGGGACTCAAAACATCCGATCAGCACATGCCATCTGTGCCGCTCTCTCTCCACACATTAAAACCCCCAAATCAGGCACTCGCATGCTTCAATTTTCTCCCCCATGAATGGAAAGTAATAGCAGCCCCCACTCCCAAAACGTTACCCTCCCACTTCCCTCCCTCCCACTGCAGCGAATTAAAAGCGAGGCTCAAACGTATAATCTTCTCCCCGGTCATTCATTCATTCATTCAGTCGCAGCGGACATGGCAGTCTGGATGAATCATTCACAAGAACAAGAAGAAGAAATATAAAGAGAGAACTAGGCTGTGGACCGTAGGGGATGCCTCTGTGCTGACCCCGTTTCAGCCACCCCCCATCCTTCATTCAAGCCAGCGCACAGGGTACAGACACAAAAATGAATTGGTTCCTGGGGCAAAAGGGGGGTGCACCAATCAATGTCTAATCTCCCCTCACCACCACCACCATCCATTTTCAGGCCCTGGCACTTCCTGGCACCCCTGCCCCCCATTTTGGGATATTGATCACAGAGTTCAGAGTTACCATTTGGCCAAGAGGCTTTTGTTTCCAAGACCTAAAGGTTTCCACTAATTATACAAAAAAGCCCCCATACTGCTAATCTTTGGCTCCAGATGGCCATTTAAATATAGGCTTACATGTATTTGCTCCACTATTTATCATATAGTTTATTATATAACCCGTGACTAAACCACTTCATACAGTATATATAAAGGGAGGGGGAATCATTTCCCATTGCTCAGTTAAATGTTTTGTTGCACGAGTGCCAAAGTTCAGGCCACCCCCTGCTTAAACCAACCATGACAAGGACTTTCTTATTTGTGGCGAAGCGAGAATATGCGTGGGAGAATGCCTTACTATACTAGGTACAAAGGGCAGTATTGTCACTTGTGGCAGAGTGTGATCTCTGTAACACTTACGAGTCAAAAGCCAGAGGGTGGAGCAACAGTGTTTCTTCAGGAGGTCCCTTTACTGTATGATTATTCAGCCCTGCAATAGAGTTAAGAGGGCCAGTAACCAAAAAAAAAAAAAAAAAAAGCCAGTGATTGCAATAAATGCACAGCTGCCTAATTTATCCCACCTTACAAAGGAACAGTATCAAACCGGAGCCATGACGATCCATATTCATGGACAATCTGGGCTTGTTATTGCCATTTATCCACGAGGCTGTTTTCTGTACAGCGATCTCTCAATGGGTTTAAGTGTTATCATTAAGCTGTTATCCCCTCACATTATCCCTGTTGTAGTTTCAGAGCTGTCTGGGGCTCTGTGACCTCAGCTGGGTCCTCTCTTGTTCCTGGAGCAGATGTTAAAAAACGACTCCCACCTCAAACAACCCCCATTTTGTGTTGTACACAAACACACACACGCACACACACACCATCCTGCCTTTCCTCCCTCCTTCCCTCACCCTGGCATCTAATTAGGCCTACAGCACAAAGACTCCCAGATGTCAGCGCCCTCCTGGCCTCCTTTGATTATATCCTTTCCATCCCACTGCCTTGGTTGCCGACTGGATGGGGGCCGTGTGGACTATAGGCGTTGACGCGTGTCACTTTGCGTAGGTCAGAACTACTCCAGTTTAACATATCAGTAATTGCTTTAGGTGTAAATCACGGGGAATGAGGAGGGAGGCGGGACAGTTGCAGAGAGGCCCCTGGATTGTCATAAATGCTTGCAAAGTGGTGTCAGTTCTTGGAATATGAAGTATAACTTCAGCTAAACGCAGGAGAAAATCACATTATGTAGATGGAGACTGAGTTACTCTAATGTCTGTATCTCTAATAACTCGTCCAAAACTACTGTTTGTCAATCCATATTTAAAAGAGCATTCATCATGGCCAACAGTCTCTAAGTGTTTCATTTCCTTTAAAACCAAGCAACCGAGAAATACGAACGATCGGTCGACAGTCAACAAGTCTGTCGTCTGAGGAAAATTGGCCATGGCTTTGACTTTTACAGACGGCGGCCACGGCGTAACTTTCAGCAGCAATCAGATTTCCATGCTTCCATGAGCACCACATCTGCCCAGTGAACACTTAATGGATGAGATATTGATTAGTTCTTTACTGTAGAGCCCAGGATTACACTCTATCATCAAGGCTTGGAAAGTATTTCACACTTCATCGGCAACTATTACTCTTTAAGAAGTGTCAACGAAACAAACCAAAGCAATTACAGACTAACTCGTCTTCCTTGTGATAGCCGTGTAATGCTGTAAAATCTAGATCACACAAACAGAAAACATATCCTCTCACAGCCTCATCAAAGCAGCTTGTTGTGTTCACACATTTAAAAAAAGGAGTGACAGAGGAGTGTCTGACAATGCAAGTCGTGTGAGTAAGGGGTCTTAGTTGCGGGCCGTATCATAAAACCTTACCTAAACGAATTTCCACTGTTGATACATGAACCTGTTGTTATGTAGCACTTTTTCACTACAAGCCCCATTCCCACAATCACACACACACACATCCCTACAAGAGCTTACAAGGTTAGTGTGATTTGCCTTTGCTTTGCAACTTTCAGTGTTGCTCAACTGTTTTGATCAAAGCCAAAAATTGTCGTGATGCATGCTCAATCATGCAGGTGACGAAATACCAGAAAGTTGATTCTGTTTATCTGGACGTAGCGTTTTCAGTGGGAGAAAGGTTTCGTCACTCATCTAACTGACTTCTTCAGTCTCAGCTGCCTGCAGGTTTCTCCAACCTTATAAACAGCACTTTTGCGTAATGACGGAAACTAGAACCATTGAATGAACAATGGGCTTTGAGGTCAGTTACATGATCATTGATATGCAAACGCTCATTACAATTAATCAATGACCATGAGTACCATTCACAGAGAGTTGGGGAATGGCTGCAGTCACAGCATTGTCGGATGGTGAAAGACGTACTCTTAAGCCCCCTCCTCAGTTCAGAGATGGTTGTCCCCCTTTCACATAAATGGTCTTGATGACTTCCCAATCAAACCAGCATTCCTGTCCACGATGTGCATGTCCTCATCGCTTAAAAAGTTTCCACTGGCTTTTAGGTGTAAATAAGAAGCCAGAAAAGGATCTAGACTAAATTCAGTTAATTGTACAGCCCTTGACTTGTGTTTATGTGCTTAACTTTGTAACCGTATATATTGTAAAAATGTTCCACTTTCTCTTGTTTTCAGTCTTAAATATGATTTTTTGATCTGTTTTGTTCTCTGAGCTGTTACTGGATGTTACCTGGTACTAAGGGCAACTGACAGCACTAAGACAAAGCATCATTCGGTTTGTTCAAATGTCAAAGGTAGCAGTGTTCCAGTGTTTTATTGCCTGCCTTTATCTCAATGCCCCTGATATGTGGCTTGTAAGGCGTTTGCTTCATCTTAATCACTTCCCATCGATCCACTGCCTCATCCCTCACACTGTACACCCAAAGGAAAATGCCATCCATGGTTTCTGTGTTGGGTCTGTGTAATCAAGCGCTGTGCTCTAATCCATTTTAATCATTTACTCTCAATTTCCTATAACCCCCTATCTCTGAATCCAAGGGAAGATTTACTTCCTCTCCTAATCTCCAGGGGAAAATGGACCAAACTAAAATGCACGCTAAACATAGACCATTATTTCATCTGTTGCAAAACACTTTCACAATTAGTCATTACAAAGCCAGAGTAAGTGAGACGGGCAGAAGTCTGATGTTTCTGTGTCATTAAAGACAGAGCATTTCACATCCTGTTTGCTGATTAGACAGATTCCCGCTACACTTGATTGCCCAGGGCTGTTCAGAAATAGGGCAGAAAGGGACAGTATCATGTTTCAAAATATAAAATCAGATCTGGATGAAAAGGCAGCGGCTGATCCTGATGTTTCATGTCGATAAGTTTGGACTTAACTGATTGGCAGTGGATGGAACATGTCATGTTGATGTGTGGGCATATTTGACAAGTGCAGTCATGCTGCTGAAGCTTTAGACAGGGTGTAACGGATAGCGCCTGCAGCGGATGCAAAAGGGTTTGTTTGTTGCATAAGTAGGTTTGTGAGGAGGGTAAGCACATATCACCTGAATTCTGAACCTAGTAAATCGTGATACAGAGCAGGACTGTAGATTTAGCTTATAAATTCCATAAATGCCTTTTCCAAGTTCTGCTTATTCTGAACTTCTCAAGTATGATATTAACTATGATCTAAACCAAAGCCACCATGTAAAAGACAGACTTAACAATTGTGTCACCACTTTTCAGCTAGTTCTGAGATTTTGAGTTGAACCTTTTAGCTATCAGCTATTTGCAGATGTAGATTAAAAACCAAGGACACTGCATGCTCACAGAATTGGAAAGCAGCTTGTTAAACATGGGGTGACCATATTACAAGGCCTCAGTCATTTGGCGACCTCTGTTTGCGATGGAAAAATGTGAATTTCCTAACCAGTTGGTGAGTGGTTGCTGTAGATTGCTGGCATGAAACTGGTCACAAAGAGGTATACGGGGCTTCCCCCAAACCCCTCCTGTAGCTGATTTGGTCAATAATTGTAAACCTTATTGAATGCTAAATTATCTTAAACCATATCAGAGTTGCAGTCACTGTGGGCATAGACTATATAAAAGATGAATGAACTTTAAATTACAATTTTCCTAATGGGCAGCAGGGGGCAACTCCTGGCTGAAGGAAGAAGCCATGTTGCATAAAAGTCTATGAGAAAACAACCCTACTTCTCACATTATTTATGGCCTCAGTAAAAACTGTCCTTATTAGCTAATAGGTTCTTGTGATAAAGCCTAATCTTTATTAATACAATTAATACAGTTAATTAGTAGGTTCCTGCAATTGCCTGTAGATTATATGTAAGAAACTAACTTGTCTGCAAATACACTTATCATAGTTTGCCAATGCTTGGCAAGTAAATGGTGAGCAATTAAAGACAAGTTGGTGTCTTTAATGCAAACTATGGGTAACCTTGAAAATCAGCTTGTAATTAAAGCAATCACAAGGTTTTTGCTGCAACACCCTCTTTGGGACCGATTTCAGCTAGCAAAAGCTACCTCCAGTAACTGGTCACCAACCGGTTGAAGAACACACATTTTTCTTAAGTGATTATATTTTGCTGGGGGGTTGCCAACTGGTGTTTAGGCCTGTGAGACAGATGGCTAAGAGGGTTTTTTTGTAATAAATGAGACTGTAGATCTAGATCTAAACGAGATTTAGATCTATCACTGCAGACTAATAAGTAATAAGGAAAGTGTTTACTGAGGCCATAAACAGACAAGGAGGGTTGTTTTCTCATAGACTTCTATATAATCTGACTTTTTTTTGCAACCAGAGGAGTTTGCAGTTACCTGCGTCCAAGCTACATTTAATGCTAACCTTTTTTTGTTTTGTTTTTTACACGAAATGCAATCCAAATAATTACCTGTATTCTTTAGTTTAATTTCAACCTTTGCCTTAACTACATAACATTAGAGCAAGTTGAGTTGCACTGACAGTGTCTCTGACCCCGAGGCATCCAACAGCTGACCTTTGACCACATGCTCACCAATGAGGAAGTGGTATGCTTACTCTTTACACCACCGCAGTGAGTGTAAAACCATAGTTCTTTGTAAAGGAGTAGTATGCGTGAAGTGAAGTGTTTATCTTCTGCTGTGGCCTCAGTCAGGCCAGGTCGGACTGGTTCCCAGCACTGTTTGGAGAGGCCTAGAAAAACAAAGAGCTGTAGATTGGGGTTTGGGGTTGGATTAGAGGGTGGGATGCCTGGGTGACGCCGAGAGCAAGCGGTAAGACACGGCTAACAGGAACGCTGTGATCCCAGTGTCCTGTCAGCCCTGAGTCTTTTGGCTGAAGGTACGGCAACAGAGACCAAATGAAGCGTTACACAAATAAGGGAGAATGGATAGTGTGTGACTGGACTGTGCAGCTCTTAACTTGGACTTTGATCTCACTGTAAAAGGTGAAAGCCCGTGTAACAGCGGAAATGCGACCCACCTGATATGAGGTTTTCCTTGTTGACTTTTTCACTGTCCTTTTGTCCTCCACTCCGCCCCTTTCCCCTCCCTCAAGGACTGGCCAGGTGTATGGATCACTGCAGGGCAGCGGAAGCATGAACAGACAGCTGGAGAGGAGAGAACAGTTAAAGAGATTGTCTCTTGACAGCAACATGCTGGTAAGTCATTCCTAAACACCGTCAGCGTGTTATTTTGTTAGACTATTAACTCCGTCAGGAAGTGGACAGTTTTTATTGGCTAATGCCCAAGATTATAGTGGAAATTCACATGAAATAAATATTTTTTGCTGATATCTCAGTTTTCAAAGCAGTGGCTGCTTTTTCCTTTAATCTCACTGTTAAACCTTTGTGAGTGTGTAATTCACGGGATTTTTTGTGTGGGTATTGTTTTTGGGACCGTGCTACCAGTGCTTGTGGTTTGTTTGGACTGCATTTCCCACGAAGCAGTTGGCGGTGCTCATGGTAAATACCTGCTCTGTTTTTGTTTATTCAGTCTGGTGGGAATGAAAAATGTTTCATTTCCTGTCTTCAAATCTTTCCCATTCATGACCCTCTTTTATTCACTGTTTAGCACAAAAATGTGATGTTAAGGCTATTACAGACTGAGATAATTACTTTACAAGAATGTCAAGGATACGCTGAGATTTAAGCATTTTTTTTTCCAAGTGCATAAACACACCCACGTGTCAAACAGAAGTGAGAAAGGACACTCTGCCACGACTGTTTGTGAAACACTCTTTGCCCACCGGTGACTGACAGGCTTATCTCTATGCCGGGCCGCTCTTGCAAATCACAGGAGTGGAAACTTGTTTTGTCTCAGGGTTAACTGAAGGTGAATCTGCTCGAAAGAGCCTCTTTGGATTGTCAAGTGGAGCCTTTAACTGGCTGCTGTGTTGTGTCTGCATGGGAGAAGAGAAGCTTAACCCCCCCTTCCCTTCGGTGCATACAGTATGGTCACTGCACAGGAAATAATAAATCAAAGACTCTTAAAATAGCATGAAGATATAGGAAGTGATGAAGTCATCAAGAACACGTTTGTTGCAAATGAAATGGCAAATGTTTAAAGCTGCAGTTTGTCCATGTGACTAACCAATTAAAGGAAATATACACCCCGAAACGCTGCAAAGCCGTTAAATAACATAGGCATGCTTATGCTGCAGGTCAGGGGTTTAATTTGTAGTTTGTTTCCTGCATTACAGACCATCAGTCTCTAAAGAAGTCGAAACATGTTTACACACTCTATTGACTTGACCTGACTTTATAGCTTTCTGCTGACCTTTCTTTAGCAACTCCTGACCTGCAAGAGAGCCTCAGTCCTTAGAGTCTGTACAGGAGAAACAGAGTGCAGATCCAATGAACATGCTATCGATTTCTGTAGTTTTACAGTCTTTTCTTTGGACAACAAGAAATGGTGAAAGTGTAAAGAGAAATAAGTAGAATTTAATTAAATATAAATACACCATGGAAGAAAAAAAAAGTTTATTTATTTGTCTACGTCTCTTTCTTTGGTTTAATTTATGTCCCCAAACTGTTCTCACCTGTTAAGGAGTTGAGGTGTGAAATACATCTTAGACCCCTGAAGGTTCTTATCTATATCACATATTGTGGTGTCTGCCACCTGCCACTCTTAAATTACAAATTTTAGTGTTTAGGCACCTATAAAACCTTATAAAAGCATTGTATCACTTCATGATAGTAATATCTAATTTATATCTAATTTATATATGCAAAACTTATGCATGACATTTTGTCAAATTGTCATGTTGCCTAGCAACCACCTGCCAATGGGCTAAAATGACCCTTTATTAGTGTTTGTGCAACTATAAAACCTTATAAAAGTGTTGTATCACTTCAACTTCACGATAATAAAATCTAATTTATATGCTCAAAACTTGACTTGTGTATGATATATTGTAACACGTCAACATGTTGCCTAGCAACCACCTAGCAATGAACTAAAATGACCCGTTTCGTGTTTATGCACTTATGCTCACTGTTAGTAGCATCTAAATATAGAAAAATGGAAATTAATACTGAAAACAATAATAAAAAAGAAAAGAAAAAAATATTTAGAAATGTAAAAAATAGAGGAAAATTTTTAAAAAATTACAATGGAATAAATGATAAATAAAAAAACCTGATAGAAATAATTAGAGAAATGTACATAAATTGATAAATAAATGAATAAAATTGAGAATTAAACAAATGAAATATTGTAAGAATATAGAAATAAATTGGAAATGCATAAGTAACTAAAAATAAATAAATAAATGAATAAAGAACTTTACAGAAACAATATAGCCTCGAATAAATGTAGAAATATAGAAAAAACCTTGATAAAAGTTACAGAAATGAAATTATGAGATGAATAATTCCTTTTTTCAAAAAATTATATTTGTACCAAACTAAACTAAATGGCCCTCCATACTTTTTATCTATCCATGAATACATCTAACACGACGTTACATAACAGTCAGTGTTTTGCCCCCAGCAGATGTCCAGAGTCACTGTCCTCACTGGATCTTTGTTGCTAATCAAGGAAATGCAGGAAAATCCGTGACTTAAAGAATGTGATATACAACAATGTAAATTAGATAATTAAGAAAAAGTAGCTCCTCAGAAAATGGTCTTGATTTTCTCAGACATTAACCTTTGAGTCTGTCAGTAATTTACTTCTTAAACTGAGAGGTGAGGATGTGAAAGATTCACTGTGGTGACAGACTTAAATCCTCCTAGGAAGGCGAGACACTTCCTGGTTTATCATTTATTCACCGCGGTTTAGCTTTGTGAATATGTAACTTCCTTTGACACAGCACACGATGACTGGATGATGTCTGTTTTTCGCTGAATGTGATCCTTAGAGAACTTCCAGACGTGCCGATATGGGCTGATGTGAGACACACTGTGGCTTTAATTGCTTAAATTGGACACACAGCGGCCTGATTTACTGTGAGCCTGAATCTGGGTCATGTTTGTGATATGGCTTTATGATTCAACATGCTCACATTTGTCCACTCAACTATCCATGCATGCATTTTTTTCTCTCCCTTTTCCCACTTTCTCCTTTCTTTTATCAAATATATCGGCTTCTTTCTGCCTTTGGTATGTTGTTAATTTCACTCTCACTTTCTGTCTTTGTCTTCTCCTATCAGTTTCCTTCTTTCCAACTCAACTGTTTCCTTCTCTTTTTAGTGATTTATTCCTACTCAGGGCAGCAGGAGCAGAAGGAGCGCTGGGTTGCTTTAATAGTGGGACATGTAGATGCCTGGAGCATTTTTGGTAAAGGTCCAGTGTAGATCTGGTGGCAGTTTGCAGCAGATTTGATTCCATGCCATGAAAAGTGGAGCAAATCTTGAAGAGGGTTATTATGTTGCTCGATACTCAAATATGCACATATTGCACGCTGCTGTTGACCGTGCCGTCATGTCTTTAGTTAAATGAGGCTTTGTTCGACCAAAAGTCAGTCAGTTCGAGGCCGACCTGCGTCTTTATCCTTCCAGTGCTTGATGTGGGACATGCTGTCCATGGCCCTTGTGGCCCAGCTGGCCCTGGCACAGATAAACCCACTAAGTCCTGTAAACACTCCTTTTCCTGGGAGGATATGAGGCTACGATACATTTATTTTTTCAGGCATCTGAGAAAACACAAGAGGCGGTTTCTGACATTCCGTCAGACGACAGGCATGAGCGTTCATGCCCTCGTTTTCCTTCTGTGTCACCTGAAAAATCAAGCTCTGCTGGTTGTGTGACTGCAGATTAATCCCAGAGAGATGGCCAGTAGTTGTCCCCTTTATGTAAGATTACACCCATGTTTCATGCAGAAAGTAGCTTGAGTTTCATGGCCTGCTGTGATGATGAAATGTATTTTCCACTTGAGGGACGCCCCCGAAGGCTTTTTCAGTTCACACTAGCAACACAAAAATGAAGACAAAATGCCATATGTCAGCTGAGGAACAGGTAAAATATTTATGTCTGCTCCTCTTGGATGGATTACATGGCCTAGCTTCTGTCAATGTGGGTAATTTGGCAAACAGAGGGCTTGAATGTCAGTTACATATGCGCCGTGTTTCCTCATCGTACTCATGTTCCTGAGTTTGTTTGCTGAAAGCTGTTCAGAGCTCGAGCTTTTCTGTCTTTCTGATTATGTTTGTGTTTGATGTATTGTAAATGCATGTGCAGGGAGTGGAGCCTTAGTCAATGTTATCAGCATTTTATTCATGTAACAGTCTGGGTTGGACTATATAATCTGCATCAGGTTATGTAGCTCAGTGATGGGCCAGAGTTGCAGCAGCAGCACTCGTGAGTAACTGGGGCAACATTTGAATTACATAACAGCTGTGTTGCTGGGTTGATTCTGTGCTTCTATTTATTTTTATCATTTGATGCCCGCCCGCGGATGAGACTCTCTTCGTCATGCTGGGACGTGCATGGTGAGCCCGACGGCCGTGGACGGTCTGTGAGCTGCTACTGCTGCTGCTGCTATCTGCAGCCAGCCAGCTTTAAGTAGGTCATCACAGAAGCTCAGTCAGGGGTCTATCCAAAACAGTGGAGTCTAACACACTGGTGTGGTTCATTATCATGTCTGAAGATTGAGATGCTGAAAATAAGATTGTGTTTGATGATGTTTCAGGATTCATACCTGTGCATCCTTTGGGGTGCAAGGTTTCATTTTAGAGTGCTGAACAGCGACCAGATGTGATCATCATTAGTGGAAAGGTGAACTGAGGAATTAGTGTTAAGTCAGTGCAAACACACTCACAAAAGCTCGAGCAAAGACAACTAACTGCACATCAGTTATGTTATTTGTCAGATAACTGCATTAAAATTACTCTAAAAGAAACCAACACGACAAACAAGGTTGAAAAGTCCTGTTCAGTTAATTAAATTAGCTAAGGTGATGTGTAGCAAGCAGCTAGCAGCTTACACATCCATCACTCAAAAGGCCCATACCTCCATTAATGTATAACCATAATAACACTTAAACGGTTGAGTCATAAGCAAACTCACACCTTGTGCAGCTGCATGAATGTACAAATGACCTATGGAGAACAAAACTGTTTTTGTACCAGGCTGTAAACATAATTATTTCTGCTGTAAAGGTGGGCATTTTAATGTGGTAATCTGTGAGGATTGACTCACTTTTGAAACGAGGCTCAAGGGCCCCTCTCCGCTTTTTTTTTTTTTTTTTTTTGCATCTTTTGGCACATATGCATTGGTTTTATTTTTCCATTCTTCACCCAGAAGTTGCTGCTTGTTGTACACCATTAATGTTGTATTTTATCTTCATTAAAAACACACATACGAAACTTTTTTGGATAGTTTTTGGGATACTTTTTAGGAGTTTAGGATATATTTAGTGAGTGTGCAGCACAGATATGTGCCTTCAACTAAAGTCTGTGAATCTGGCTTTAAAAGGGATTCATTCAAAAGGAAACTCTGAGCATGTGCTGGAGGTTATCAACCGATGCAAATCTATTCTTGATCTGGTTCCAGTCATTCTTTGGTGAAAGCGCCCCACCTGAATTGCTGTCATCACAGCGGTGATTGTTGCTGCTCAGCAGTGTACACAAGCTGCATCTAAAGTGGGAATGGAGAGAAAATATTTGGCAGATTGTTTGGAGCTTTGCCCGCTCTCACACCTATATGCACCTGGTCTCACTGTTAAATTGTTTTTTTGGAAACAACACAGACCTTGTATATCCAGTCTGAGATGAAAGGCCAAATTGAATCAACAGCACATGTATGTAATCACTACCTCATAGCACTGAGCCCTAGTTTTAGCTGGTTAACCTCTTGACATTCATGGGAAACCATCTGGTATGGACTTGAGGGAGTAGGGGATTGCATATAAAAGATAGATATAGAAATGGAGAGTTGAAGTGCTTTAAACCTGTAGTATTTCTAATTTTCAGCAGGGGAAGAATAATGATGAATGATGATAAGAGAAAATCACTACTTTTCATTTCCTTTCCATATGTTCCTTGTGAGTTTGTGGTCTCAATCACTAATTTCAAGTCCTATTTCATACAACATATTGTTAGATACAGTCAGTGAAGTCAGGGCTCTTTAATGTGCATAGTAATGAGTCGCTAACTGAGGCTAACAGCAGCTAACAGCAGCCGCTAACAGAGGCTAACACGGACAAAAGCAGCAGCACATACCAACAGAAAAGTTAATTATATCTTCAACAACTGACCTTCATTTCACTGTCAACGGTGAAAAGTGAGCTTCACTGATTCATCTACTCATATCAGACTCCTTTCGGAGTTTTACAGCCTCCTCCAAAGTAAATAGATGTGAACACTCAGGTGAGTTAAACAGCGAATTGACACCTTAAACTCACTACAGATGAATAGTGGTTGTATGGTATGATTCTGAACTTGAATTGGGATGGGTAAGAAAGTTGACTGCAATCTCCAAGTCACATCCACTGGTGAGATTTTACACATTGTACCTTTAATTTTGTAAATTTAGCATGAAATAGAAGATAAATCTGGGTATGCTTTTGTTTGTGCAATATCCCCAGGTTCTCCGTCAGGTACATCCTGAGCTCGTCACATCAACATGATAGTGAGGGCCAAATGCTCAGCGTTTGCAAGACATGCATTGACAAGTAGCATCTAGTTTCTGAAAGTGTGCTTATTTTTCATTTATTATAATTTAATTACAACCAAACCCTATCCATAGGAGGTTGCTACCAAACTTCACAGCATTCACAAGATTCACAGGAACATCACAAGGGCCCTGACCCCTGACATGCTCAACCCTGCCAAAAATGCACTTCAGTATCATTGTCTTCTTTGCTTTGTTTTAGTGCATGTCTGCAGAAATTGCTTAAAGCCTTTCTCTTCCTCACTTGCACCCAAACAAAAGACCCTCATGTGCTTCTGTCTAAAATGTAGTGTCTAATGCATTTCCTGAAACAGTGAAGTAATAGCCAAGGATGCCTAAATTAGTGAGAGCATGTCCCTGTTTTCTCTTCCACACCCTTTTCCCTGCCAGCATTTATGATGTGCGCAGCAGTGCAATCATGCTCGGAGATAATTGATAACAAAAGGCCAAATTGAAAACACTCCGCAGGGGAGGGTTAATAATCAAGTGCTCCACATTACTGATTAAACGCTTGCTGCATAGTTGTGAGTTGTATTGAGTAAACAGCATGTGGTAGTGCTTTCCTGTTTATCTCCAAAGTATTTGGGTTTTAGCTAAATCCTCCTGGCTTTTGTCAAGCCGCCTCCTCGTATAAAGTGTTTTACGTGCTGATTTGCTGCCATGTTGTTGTATCGGCCTGTTTCATTGGCTCGTTCCCCAACGGCGAAAATAAGACAATAAAACTGTCCCAAAACAAACCCCAAAACAGACAAATTAGTTTGGTTTATGCTAAATTTAAGTGCAAATGAATTAGATGGCATGCCAGCGTGGAGTCCGCTAGGCAAGACTGGATTTCCTCTCCTTCTTCCCCCCCATCCCATTATAGCTGGTTGTTACAATGCAGAATGGAGACATAAAACTAAGCAGGGGAGCAGGCTTTTTAGCTGGATGGGAAGAAATGCTCAGTCTAATCTGATTGGCTCCCACATCGTCAGGCAGACAAATGGAGAGGTTTGATATTATTACTGAGCAGCTCAAACTAATTGAGTGTAATTATACAGTAGAAATCCACCGACAATGCCGTCCCCAGCGCGGGCCTCGTTCTCACGCCATGTGTATTACAGGGTGCCAGGCTCATGGGACGAGTGCTCACTTAGTGCTCACTTAGTCTGTCAGTTTGATTCTTGAGTAACTGGTGTAAAGTGTGGTTCTGAAGCCCAGGCTGATTGGACATTTTGGGTGGGAGCCAGTTACATAAAAAAGATTTCTTCTCGGACTGGAAAGCTCCTTTCTCTCAGAGTCTCACACACTTTATCTTGAGTGCTTAAATGAAGTTTCTCGGCAGGGGTGTACCAGCCTCCGGCCGGGTCTCTGACAGCTTCCTCAGCTGCCAGGTGACATACTACGCATACCTGGGCTCACCGCGTGGGTAGCCACGGGGCCACAGGGTGTGGGAACCCAGCAAACTCCGAGACACTCGTCAAGTTTGAGAGACTGAAGTAGCGGCGTTTTTCTGCTCTTGTCTCATGGGAACGTCTCTGCTCTCATGCGCCTGATGATGAGCGATTACAACCTTGCCATTTCCCTAGACTCCAGTCTGAAATCCAGAGGTTTCCCCCATATTCCACCACACGCTGTGGATAAGACTAAACAGCCTCCATCTGCCTGTAAATTTGGTTTAATAATTATTATCGTCTGCTTTTCCAACCTCCAAGTTACAAGAATATTAATGTTAATAGATAGCTTGTGTTTTTATTAGAGCAATTATTTAATATTTTGTGGATAGTTATTATAACATCGGGGTCTCTTTTTTCATCATATACAAAAAAAAAACATATACCGTTTCAAATCTGACAGATAATACACAAAGATACAATATACATTTTCACAATCCAAAAAAGAATGTCCAAGTGTGGTTGTAGATAAATAAGTATAACATTTACTTATTACTTAGGCTCTTAAAAGTGAGTCTGGTATCCTCATCTGGTGTCCTAAATCAACAGTTTCAGTTTTATGACTGCAAATGGTTTGAATATGGATAGTAGGCTGGATACTCTTGGGTAACCTAATGCAAGGCATACACTTAGGGGCCTGCACTTAGGAATCGGCGAGCAGCGATGTAGCCAGGCTGCTGACTTTTCTGCACTGGCAGATTAAAAAAAACCATGGTTGGAGACTGCGGCCCGGCCAAAATTATTGTGATCGTGTGCATTGAACTTGAAATCTTGTTCATATTTGAAATGGCTGCTTCCAAGCAACCCTAATGTATGAACATGGCGATAAAACAGAACAAGACAGTCTTTCTGCTGTCGGTTTGTGATTTAATGGGGTCAAGTCGGAAATTACTTGACAATCTGTTTGTAATAACATGGCAAAGATTGCAAATCTGTTGCTGTCTACAGACAGAGAAATTCGTATTAAACAGAAACTTACATTAACTACTTACAATCACAGTCCAGCCAAAACCTCATAGATTTGAAACAGAAATGCAGAAATTCCTCAATAAATAGTAATCTAGTTGCAATTTTATACATGGACTCAGCAATCTTGCTTTTATATTGGAAAATAATCAGAATACAACCACTTGGCAACAAGCTTAATTGAGTAACCAATTGCAAAGAGGCATTGCAGACAGGTCATGCTCATGGGCGCAGATTGACTTAGATCAGGGGTGTCCAAATCTAGTCCTCGAGAGCTACTGTCCTGCAGCTTTTAGATGCATCCTTGTTCTGACACACCTGAATCAAATGAATGGCTTGTTATCAGGCCTTTGCCAAACTCGATGCCATGCTGAAGAGGTAATTCAAACATTTGATTCAGCTGTGTTTGAGCACGTCACACGTGCTCCTGCTACTCCCCCTCTTTTAATGGAACTAGATTCAGTGATTCAAATCGTTGGTACTCTCTGGTCTTCATGTGGTTTCACAAGTCTCAACAGACAACATAAACGCCCCCAAATAAAGTGAAGCAATAAGCACAGGGTGTTGGCTGTCCAGAGTTCTGGACACTGAGTTGCCCAGAGTGTAATTTATTTTCTCAGCATTTCTTAAATGTTCTTAAATACAGCTTCATCTTTGAACTAAAAATCAGCTTGAAACCATGGCTTTCACTCGAACCACCGAAACAACCTCCAAAGAAAGGAAGTCAAGCGCTCATCAGCCCCGGTGGCCTAATGGATAAGGCACTGGCCTCCTAAGCCAGGGATTGTGGGTTCGAGTCCCATCCGGGGTGCAGTCCAGCAGAGTGGCGCAGCGGAAGCGTGCTGGGCCCATAACCCAGAGGTCGATGGATCGAAACCATCCTCTGCTATGTGTTTTGGATGGCCGGATTCTCTGAACTGTGTGTTCCCCAAAAACGCAGACAATAAACCCTGTGGTACACCGACATACAGGCGCTGAGTGAGTCAGTGGGGTACTATAACTGCCCCCGATCACTGAGGGCGACTCCCTATGTGTACATAGTCTAGCACAGGGGTCTCCAACTCCAGTCCTGGAGAGCTACCCTTCTTTAGCTTTAAGATGCATCCTTGCTGGGACACACCTGAATCAAATGAATGGCTTGTTATCAGGCCTTTGCCAAACTTGATGTCGTGCTGAAGAGGTCATTCAAACATTTGATTCAGCTGTGTTTGAGTAGGGATGTATCTAAAAGCTGCAGGACACTAGCTCTCGAGGACTGGAGTTGGACACCCCTGACTTAGATTGATCTCAACATGTTGTCAGTTCATAAATTAGATGGCAATTAGACAGGTTGCTTCCAACCAGGTGACCTGTCCATTCACGCCTTGCAATTGGTCGCCAAATGCAATAAAATTCAAAGCAGTCAGCGGCAACAGTCATTTTTTCAAAGTCACAAGGGGCTTCCTGTACTAATTTTACTCTAATTGACTGAGTCTATTGAGTGATTGGGCCCTGAAATAAATCTATCCGAGCTTTGAGGCAAAAAGCTGGTTTATATGATGCTGGAAAATTGACAGTATTGTTCTGCTGCTTCTATAGATAAACAGTATGAAATTGTGTCATCCGCATATACTATATATTAGCCTTTTGTGTAACAGAAATAATATTGTTCATCTTTAAAGGAACACCTGTGAATCACATGTACTAGTTACTTGACTCAAAATCTCTAGACTGGGTTAGATCTACTTTAAAAAAAAAGCATTTAATGGATGGTTTATCTATACCAGGTGCAGAACAATACAAATGATTATCCAGCATCATGTATTATAGATTATCAAATAATGTCAGAAAATGAGTTTATTGCTCTTAGCAGAGGTTCAAGTAGAGTTTAGAGATTTTTTTCAGGTGAGCAGCAAACGATAACCTTGTTTTGCTTTGGGTGATAATGGACCAGGCTTTCTAAATGACCTGCTTATTCTCAGCTTGGCATGAAAACCTCTCAAGTGCCCCCTTACTGAAATCTCTGAGCCGTGTCACAAGTTGCGTGCAGTTTGCCTGCTGAACATAGGTCCACATTGTAAACAGCGCTATCTTCAAGGTTTATAGCTCATCGCACAATCAAAGGCGCTTTAATAATCAGTTGGAAAATAAAAGAGGAAGCTTTTGGGTTCATTCCAGTTTGACTAAAGAGGGTTTTTACTTTGTAGTGACAGTGAGTTTTCTGCTCTGTGTGCATCCCCTCTTACCCAGGGCCCACTGCCAGCACTTGTAATTGGATGTCCATTATCCATCGTCCAATGAGACCATCCTTTGTGTCCTTTGAGTTGAGGGGCCAATTATGAGCTCTCCTCTTCCAATCATGAGTGAGATCAAAGTTGATAGCGGGGCCGCGTGCTGTCAGAGTCACATGCGTTGTTCCCCAAACATTAGCGCTTTGCACCAATCTCTATTCAGCCTGTGGTTTCCCCTCATTGGAGCCCAGTGCCAGGAAAACAGAGGTCTTTTGAGAGGCCTGAAGTCTGCACAGACAAAGAAAGGACAGTCTCCTCTCTATCAGCCAGCGTTATCTGCCTACACAATCAAACACGTTAAACCACTCGTTGTGTCCACAAATTTACTCTGGACTCAAGTGGAAGTTTATCAAGATAAGCAAGTCACACATATAAGGAGTAAATTATTGGTTATTCAAGGAGATTGATGGTAAAAACATTTGTTTCAGTCTCACTGCACATAAGGCTTTGATTGTGCCACTGTTATGCCTTATACCACGCTTAAAAGTGTGACCAGATCAGATGTTCACAGCTTTCCTGAAGGAGTTATGCTTTTCCTGGTCATGCAACATTTAGTCTTTTTTTAATCATATCTATATTTTCTAAGTCTCACAAACTGTGCTTGTATAACCAAAGATTGAAACTTGAATCATATATCCCCATTTTTTCGTGAAACAAGAATCCATTAAAATAACATATGTATTCACAATATATAAACTCAACGACCTCTTTGTTAGGTATACCTGGTCAACTTAGTGTTAATGCAGAAATTGAATCAATGGCAGCAACTCCATTCATTTAGGCATGTAGGCATGGTCAAGATGGCTCACAGATTTTCAAACCAATCATCAGAATGAGTGAGCCAGTGGAGAAGAAAGGTGATTTAAGTGACTTTAAACGTGAGATTGTTGGTGGTGCCAGATGGACTGTTCTGTGTACTTCAGAAACTGCAGGGATTTTCCCACACACCAATTTCTAGGGTTTACAGAGATTGGTCAAAAAAAAGAGAAAATATCTAGTTAGTTTTCTGGGAGAAAATCTGTCGTCGATGCCAGAGGTCAAAGGACAATGGCCATACTGTTTTGGGAAGGCAACAGTCACTTAAATAATCACTTGTTATGACCAAGCTATGCAGAAGAGCACCTTGACAGCAACAGAAGACCACACCAGGTTCTTTAAAACTGAGATTTGCACAGGCTCACCAAAATTGGACAAGATAGGTAAAACCTCACCTGGTCTTGATTTCTGTAGCAACATTCAGATAGTAGTATCAGACTGGTGTGGGGGATATTTTCTTGGTACACTTTGGGCCCCTTAGTACCAACTGAGCATTGTTTAAACACCACAGGCTACCTCAGTATTGTTGTCCACTGTGCAGCGACTTTGTACTCATCTTCTGACGGCATCTTCCAACAGCAACTTGAGTCATGAACATGACAATGAGTCCACTCAAATGGCCTCCACAGTCACCAGATCTCAGTCCAATAGATTCTCATCATGGATGTGCAGCTGACAAATCTGCAGCAACTATGTGATGCTGTCATGTCAACATGGACTATGATCTCAGAGGAATGTTTCCAGCACCTTGTCAAATCTTTGCCATTAAGAATTAAAGCAGTTCTGAAGACAAAATGGGAATCCAACAAGGTACTAGAAATGATGACGAGCTGTTTCCTTCCAACAATAACTTCTAAGGCCAGCTATCTAATAGTCCTATCCTAGCAGAAGATGAATTTGAACCCACTGTGCCACTCTGCTGGAAATCTCCCCAGAGGGGACCCTAACTCACAATCCATGGCTTAGGAGACCAGTGCTTTATCCATTAGGCCAGTTCCGTTTGTGGAAGGGGAGATTCTGGTCATGGATGTGCAAATTTGTAGCGGTTGATGTGCTGTCATGCCAACATGGACCAAAGTCTGTTTCTAGCACCTTTTTGAATCTATTCCATGAAGAATTAAGACAGTCCAGTGAAATTTTATACAAAGGTGGTGTAGATTTTAAGCTAATTTACTTTTTTTCTGTTGAAATAGGGAGTCAGTAATAAAAGTAGATGACTTGAAAGGCAGCATTTGTGTTGATATTTTCATCTCAGTGGGTTTTATCCAGTTTAGTCAAGGATTGAAAAAAAAAAAAACAGTTAACAGATCCTTGCCATCCAATAATCAGAGCCATTATTTCCATTGCTTATTCAAGGAGGGAAACTTGCATCACTAAGCAACCAGGAACTAATAACTTAAAGTGTAGTTCATATAAATTTGGCCTTTTATTTTATAAATTATAATTTTACTGTGGAGAAATGTTATTAAATGCAGTGAACTTGCGGCAGTTTTGATTTCAGCGTGCCTCACCATATTCATGCTCTATGAACGTCTGACTTTTACAAGCCCACAAAATGAAAACGGATTTATATTTCAAAAAACTGAAGTCATGTTTGAAATCATCAAAGGAAAGCTGGCTCTTCTTTCGGTCCAGTCATTTTAGATTTTGAATAACAAGACTGTTACGGCCCTATAAGCCTTTTCTCTGATATGTTTTTTTGTATATAGCTTAAACAGTGTCTACTGCATGGCTCCCAACATGCATACTCTTTTCTCAGAAAAGAGTATGCATGTTGCAGACAAACTTTAAACATGAGCCAGGCAGAAGGGCTTAACCCACGGTGTTAACCCCGTCCACCTGGCATGGAAGATCCATCTCCAGGGATGTTTGTTTATCGTATGCAGATGAGGCACCATATTTGGATCAAACTGGTGCTGCAGGTTTGGGTTTGAAACTGACAGAGGGCGGCTAACAGGATTGGACGTGCAGATTAAGAGCCCAGTGTGAGGAGGCTGAGGAGGGGCTGCATCTGTCAGCAGAGAGGAAACCCACCTCCTCACCTTGCAGCTGGGGTGGGGGTCGGGGGGGACAGGCTCCTTCTATAGCCTCCTGGCAGACTGGGTGTGGGTGTGGGAGGCAGAAGGTGGTGCGGCAGCACGTCCTGGCTATTCTTCTGCACAGAGGCCGCCCTGTGATCACATCCTCCTCATCGGGCGCTGAGCCAAACCCTCAGCTGGGCTCTGAGAGGGCTCTTTCATGCACGGTTTCCTAAGACCGGAGCTTTAAATGTGGGGAGCTGGCTTGTTGTTGGGTTTACTGATCAATGTAGACACATGTCCATAAATTCTTTAGATGTTTTCTAAAGGCATGGGCACATAATTTCTTTTTTTGGTTAGTTTTGGATGTTACAGCTGATCGGAGGAGCTCGGCTCAAGTACTTTAATAGAGTTCATGTAAGAGAGAGATGAAGTTCACTAGTTAGTTGCCTCATTCTTTAAAAATCAAGTATTTTCTTTTTTTGTTTGTTTGTTTTAGGACCATAGGGTCACAGTGTATTCTGCTCAGAGACAGAGGTCCCATTTTAGCCACAGATTTATCTGATAGGAGATCATGGTTTGCATCCTGTTAGAGTTTTTTCACTTGTTTTTTTGGCATTTTCTGACTAATGTTATTTTAGCTTGTAGATTTCTGCTTCAGTTTTCACTTTGCTGGTTGGATTAAGAGATAAGGATTGAAGCTCATGATGACACATGTTACGGTCGGCCCAAGATAGTGTGTCACTAACCAGTTCCAAAGGAAACCTTGTTTGTAGGTGTGACACGCCTTGAAAAAGAGAAAGAGAAAACAGCTGTCAACATATTTGTCCTTTGAGACCAGATGTCACAGGTGAGGTGTGTGTCTGACTCACTTTCTGGAACTTGAGACTTAAACGATAAGAACTCAAACACAAATAGCCCCGCCCAAAAGCGTACTTTATCTTCTAATTTATTTCACAAGAGACCACAGTTTCTTAAATTGAACAGTTAAGAGAGCTGCGGCCCACTTAAAAACCAGAAAATTCCACAGGGCCCACCCAATCTTAAATCTTCACTCATACGAGACAAAGTGGAGTACTTCCTTTAAATTTTGTTAAAAAACATAAACAACACTGACTTTTGGCTATAAATTGCTAATTGCTCGTATACAAAGTGTGACCACCTTGGCACTGGGACACAAATGTCAATACAAAAGCAATAAATATAGGTCAGAGTAATGAGTAATGTCAAAAACTAACCATCTCCTATGATTAACTCTCTTTATATACATAAATAGATTAGTATAAATATATAACTGTGCATACCTATATTTTAAGGCAGTGACCCAACAATCAGACCACCCCCTATGAGCAAGCGCTTGGCAACAGTGGGAAGGAAAAACTCCCTTTTAACGGGAACAGAAAGACACCTCTGGTAGAACCAGGCTTATGATGGGACGGCCATCTGCTGCAGCCTATTGGGGGTGAGGAGAAAGCAAAGAGAGCCTGAAATTTCTAATTACTAATAATGAAATGCAATCTGTGGCTGAACTATCTTTGCCCGCACTGACTACAGGGATCTGGCTAGCTACAGGATTTTTAAAGCTGTGGAGCTGGGTCTGAGCCTGGTCTCCAAAGCTATGAACAGGCTACATTTTTTACACGTGTCATTGTTACTAAAGGAGCCTGAGGAATAACTAAACTTGACACTCAGGAAGATATGCTAGTAGTGATTTGGCCAAGAGCTAAGGTAGCTATGCTAAGCTAGCATATCCCTAACGACACAAGTGAGTGAATAGTATAAATATAAGTTGAAGTTGATTCAGCAGATAATGTGCTTCTAATGTGCTATAAAACTATTAAACTATGAGATTAACCTGCAGAAACACACCACTGTGTATAGCAACAGGAATAGACAGGATTCCGCAGTGATCCAGTAGCAAGGTGCCATGAGAGGAAAGCAGGTCTTCCCTCTCTATACCCAGATGCTTTGTTCATCTTTTATAGTTTATCTTTCCTGGATGTGATTATAGTGTTTATTTTTGATTGAATCTATCATAAACCGTTGGCTCATGGTCATCTCACAGCTGAAAACATATTGATAAAATAGTATATGAATAGCTGGCACATATTTAATATTAAAGTTCATTAATCAGAAACAAAGAGTTGTTGCTTGATCCTTCAATAGGGGCTGTAGCCAGCAGTTATTTTTGCTCTTCATTAATCTTCCATTTATTGTGTTAAAAACATTGAAAACTAGTGAATTTCTGCTTTTAGTCCGTAGTCGCTCTTTGCATTGGTTGGTGGTCGTGAAGAGCCATAATGACCTCTGAATCACTTACCCTCTAGTCCAGGGAAAAATTTACATGTTTCTGCATTAGCTCCAACCACTGAGTAAATACATACAGAAACCTCTTTAAAACTGACCCTTGACATATGGCTCCACATACATAAGTACTCAAGACTTTCTTGCTGTGAGCTGACTGATGACGACTGAGCGCTTGTGTGCTTGCATGCACAAGTGCGTTGTTATTTTTGCATGTATTCATGCCAGTGAAGGACAGGACAATGTAAGACGCATTACAAGGGGGAAATAGATGCCTTCCAGGGTGCTCTGTCGCACCTATACTGGTCCGGCTTGTCGGGTGAGTTCCTGCCAGGAACGGAGCTTCCTCGCACCTGGAGAAAAGGGTTAAAGGTTAAAACTGAAAGTGTTGGGGGCTGGTTGATTTTTCTTCATTGGATTCATACATGATGCACATGCTTTGGAATTTGACTACCTTGTAATTTGCAAATAGTTTCCAACTTGATAAATGATGTAAATTATTTAGTAATTCCTACCTCACTGCCATCTTATGGCCATTCCAAACACAATAATTGGCCTTAATTTATAATATTATATTTATGTTATTTCACCATTAATCTCATTGCAGCTTTGACAAATGGACTGTCTCATTTGCTAAAGATCTATTACTAAAACATTCAGTCATTCCCATCCAGATTCAATTTTCGGACCATTCCAGACCAAAACCATTATATGGGCATTAGTGTCATGATGCCTTTTCACTGATAAATGAAGCATCCCTAAATTGCCAAAGGATGCATTATGAAAATCTCCGTCTTTATTATAGAGACATGGGTCCTCATTTAAGTGATAAAATGTTCATTGTGTTCTGCATAGCTTGGTTGGCTGCCATTGTGTAATGGCTCACACTGGTTCAATGAACAGATGACTGGCGGCACTGGCTTCAGTCAAATAACTCATCTCTAAACCAACAGTAAAACCACAATAGAATTCAAAGTACTTTTCTATTTAATTAAAGTTCCATTACCAAATGAAAACTGCTTTGATGGTAAGCGGTTACTCATCTGCAGGAATGCTTTTGGGCAGGGCAATGATTTTGCACCTGCATCACCTCTGTTTGCTTCATAAAAACTGGCCGGTGTGAAGCTTCTGTGTCAGATGTCATAAATTCCTCTGCGAAGCTCGCCCAGGCGTCTGATGACTGATGAGTTTGTAATCTTCGTTTGAACAGGAGCACCACCTGCCACTCATCTCCCATCAATCACAGTGATAGCTTAAGGTCATGAGCTTAATTCTCTATGGGGAAAAAAAGCATAGCTTATATAGGCCAGTGGGAGAAGGACTCATATTCATGGTTTGCTGCTATGCCAGCTGTAAAACTGCACATGTATGCTTTTTTCGGTGATTTATACATTTGCAAAATGTAACTATGTCATTTTAGGAGATGTCAGTGGAAAAACTCCTCTGAAATAGTCCCACTGGAGCTTCTAGATCATGTAATTTATACCAAGCAGCAACTGCCAGGGCTGAAAATTAAAGTCAGCTCGGAAGTGCCAAAGACTGCAGTTCCTCTGGCTCCAGAAGTGAGTCAGCCCCCATAGGCTCTAATGTTGAAAAGCCAAATTTTAAGGCAGAAATAAACAAGTTTTTAGCCTGGTACAAAAATATTTTGGTGTCTGTAGCTAATTTCCCCCTTTATGGCTGTTGTACAAGAGGTGAATTTTTATATAAATCCTTGAGTCACTGAACACCAGATTTGTAAAAAATATATAGAAAATATGATTGCTGCTTGTTAACAAAGCTTAGCATCATCATCAAAAGATTGTGAACATCAAAAAAGCTAAATTGAGATCTGCAAACCAGTGGGTGATGTCAAGGTAGCAACGTTTATCTTTTATATATGGTCTGTGGTATATGCATTATATAGTCTCACTGCTGGTTGAAATATTGAAGCCTAGCTGATCTTATGAGTTCAATCCTTGGTGCACGATTTATAGTAAGTATGTGAACTGTCTACTTAAGAGTAGAATCTGATTGATATAGGACCTTTAAGATAGATACAGATACTGATTTTTGCTGATTTAAAGCCAATCTAGTAGATCAACAGATATTTTTTTTCTTTCAGACACACAAAACAAATCAAGAATTCCCCAAAAGTTGTTATGTGTAGTTATTTATGAGTCCTTGCTAAGATAACATGACAGTATAGTTAAAAAATACCTTTTTGCTTTATTGTGACAACAAGCCAGGGATTACTCCGTTATGCTCTACGGAAATCTTCTTAGATTATATTTTGTTGTGTTTGTGGTGTTTTCAAGCATGTGTGAACATAAAAGTTGCAGAGTGCTCTCTTATGGACAATGTAGCACCAACACTTTTCTTTGTTTATATAAATGCAGATACTGATATTGTCAAATTGCTAATATCCACTGATATATCGGTTGGCTCTACTTAATAATAATTTCCCAGTTTTTGTACCCAGAAGTCCAAACTTTTACACTCCTCAATTTCTAACAACTTTTCCAGAAAGGACAAAGACTCAGTGGTCAACATTTTTGTAGCTGACACCATTAAATGATAAAAGTTTGAGAATCATCTACTGAAACTTCCTACAGACCAGATATGAACTACATCAATCAGGCATGCAAAAATAAACTATGCTCGGTGTACACTTTAGGAAGAAATGTAGAAGTTCTCCCTAAACCACTTCCACATTTTTCCACTCTGAATGAGAGAACTGCCATTATCTATTGTGTGGCCTACTTGACCAAACCACTGTGAGTAAATCCAAACCCCCATCTTGACATTTGAAGTTCATTCTCAGCATGTCACTCAGGAAACTGGTCAGAAGAGGTGGCAGAAGCTGACTCGGGATCTTGAAAACAACGGAAAACGATCTAACCCAGAGGTCAGTTTAGAGGCTGTTGTGGAACCTTTTGATGCGGTCACGTGATCTTCCTTGGCAGATTGAGCTGTAGATTGTCACGTACCTTGGAAAGAAAGGTCTAGAAAACTTTTCCAGGGTCCAAACTACATTTAAATAGCTGTTTTTTAAGCATGTGACCACAGTGAATGGGCTTTATCAGGGCAACTGTACTAAAAATGCAGATGTTCCTATTTCCAACATCCAGCGTTAAAGACTTTAATAATCAAATGTTGCCTCTGACCAGTGTCCTTATCATCTAATATTGTGGCTAAATACAGAAAATTACTGCTGTGTTTAAATGAATACGGAGACAGTGGCCAATATATTAGGACTTCCACTGTAGCCAACGGAAATCCAGGCCAAGACTTCCTGTTCCGGTTATTGTCTTTAAATGCAGATAAATTACAAAAGGTAATGAAACAATGGGCACTCATTTTGAGATTGCATGTCAGCTTGTGTCTGCTTTCAGCTGCTCTCAAGGCTTATGTTTTACCTGCATGCAAATAAATTCTGATCAAATGTGTTGAGTCAATAGACACTGGATTGCAAATAGTTCCCAGAAAGCTTCAAAGTACCAAAAATTTTGCTCCTTGTTAATTAAGGTAGATAAAAACAAGTGGTTTATAAAGACAGGATCTGTCCTCCGACCTTTCGCTTACATGTCTTCCAAGTAAAATGTCTGCAGATCGGCACAAAGTAGTTTCCTGCAAGAGTTCACAAGTCAAAAGAGCTGTGATGCTCAGATTGAGAAACAGTCGTTAGGCGAAAGCCAGAGAGGTGCTTCATTAGCTTCACTCTTTACACTTACATGGCCTAAGATTGTTGCCAGCGGTGGTAACAGCAGTGGTAATACTGAAGTGGGAGACGTGTGAGTTTCTGGTCTGAAGCTGGAGTCGCCAAAAACGTGCAAAACTGCCAACTCAGAGTCTGAATCAGACTCCTCTGCATGACATGAGTTAATGTTTTATGTCTTCACACACACTCACAAACACCAGCAATTCACTACTTCAGCCACAAACAAGTAAACATGAATGCACACACAGTCTCCTGGGTAACTATGCGCTGTAGGTCTTGCCCAGGTGATTTAATCCAGCCTGACTTTGCTGGTTAAATATTGACAAAATGCCGATGTGGCCTCGCCGAGGAGAGAATTCAGACGAGGCACTTTGCTGCCAGGGCTGCACGGCTGCCTGCTGCATCATCATTCCAACACACACACATACACCCAGTGGCAGGCAGCAGCTGAGACTCAGCTAAGGCAGAAGTGTGGAACCAAGCGGAAGAAGAGGAAGCGAGCAGACGGGATACAGGGCGCGCAGGATGAGCCAGTTCGTGGACCACGGCGTTGTGTCGGTCAGCGGGAGGATCCGAAACGTCCCCCTGCTGGAGCTCCTCGCGGTGAGTGCCGGTCCATACGTTCACCCCCCCTCCCCTTTCCATCCCTCCACAAGCAAAGGAGGTATCTGGGGCAAGAGGAAGGCTGTCTGGAGCTGGAAGTAGGTCTGACTGGGTGATAATCAGGCTAACATCCTGCCCTCCAAACCCAACTATGTTGCTTGTGCCCCAGACAGGAGGCAGGAATTGCCCTGGGTAAGAAGTGCAGGAGGGAGGAGTGAGAGATGTTGATGGAGGGAAAGTTAAAACCAAGCAGAGAGCAAAGGGAAGTAGTAGTTCAAATCTGGAGTATGTGTTTTGTATTTGCATATTCGGTCTTTTGCTAAAGTGGCTGTTTCTTGACTACTTTTAAATGTATGTGGCTCTTCTACTGTTACTCTCTGTTGGACTTTCACCTCGATGATTAATCAAAAAGAGGAATCAGAGTGTTTTGAGCCTCTCTTTGCTTTTCACTGTGTGCATGTCCAAGCCTCGCAAAGTGCACGGGAATGCCGGAGTCCTCGGCAGCGCGTCATGCATCTCCAACACTTTACCGTGTTTCATATGTAGGTCACTCGCTGGCAAGCTGCGACTACTACTAATTAGATGTGAGAATTGAGGTTGTTTTACATTTCTGACACACCTCCAGAAGGTCTGAATCAGGGGACCTGCTGCCATCTGTACTTATTTACCCCATGTGGTTGAGATGGTTCGCGACATGTGACAGTTTATTAGTAGGATGTGGTGATGGGTCTGCATTTTGGGGAGGAGAATCCAGCATTTGAACTTCTTCTGGCAACAGAAGATCTAAAAATACACCACCTTTTGTTGGAGGATGCCTTTTTAGATATGACAGTGCTTTGATGCTCGACTCTCTGTTCTCTCAGTTGGGTTTATACGTTTTGAAATAGAAGGCACGCAGTGCTTATTGGATTGGCAAGAAAATGGGAAACACAGCAACAGATTTTTTTTTAAAAAAAGGATTACTTTAGAGAGGATTTTTAATCTTTACCCGTCTATTTCTTTCATTCTCTCTGTCCTTCTGTAAACTCATTTTCTGGGTTAGTAAGCCAGAGGTGTTTTGTGGAAATCCAGGGGTTCTTAGCCTCGGCCACTGCTCGGACACAATTATGCAGACAAATGTCTCCGCTGAGCTCCGAGACTCCATATATCCTTTATCTAATTACATTAACAGGAGCTGGATAGTGACTAATGGCTCGTGGAGGGGAAGGAGGGGGAAGCAACACACGACGAGGAGCTGGAGAGGGCCGCGATGCATGATTGCATTTTTCCATCCTATTTCACTCTCTCACTCTTCCTTGCCCAGATCTCTCCCTGTGCTCCTTTTAGAAATCCCCCCCTCAACAATCCCAAACCTCCACACATATACATACAAACACACGCACATGCACACGCAGTCCCACGAGTCTTTTTCCAGCCTGAAAGACTTTTATTTTGCAGAATACGTCCTGCTTTTTCTTTTTCTTCTTGGCCGTAATGCAACGCGGCATCAATGTTTGCATTATGGCGCTCAGTATTTCACCACTGCAGTTCCAATACTGACGCTGCACTCAAAGCCTAAATCAAAATAAAGCTGTGTCAGGGCCACGAGCGACTCTTCCCCGTTAACTTTGCTTTTACTGTCAATTGAGTGAAAGCATTAGGTGCTCTGAGGCCGAGAGCAAATGCTGACTTTTTGCGCTCCGTTTGCTTGCGAAGCACCTTAAAAGACCAAGAGTGCTTTTTTTTTCCCTTTTCTTTATCCTCCTCAGCTGGCAACGACTGTGCTGCCAAAATAAAAGCCCAGTGGCCATAATGAAAATAAAGATATAACAAAGGACAAAAAAGCTCCTTTCTGTACTCAATATCCATCTCGTTTTGCATGTTTTCATCCATTACATAATCCCAGGCGGACCATAATAAGCGTACCGTATCAGTTCCCTTAATCGTTTCCATTTTTTTTTTTAGTATTATGCAAGATGGAAAGACTTGCTGGAAGCAGCTATTATGTTGAAAACTGTGACTTGCTAATGGTTTAAAACTAAGCGTGCTAATACAAGTAGTTTTTTGCATTTCATGGCTTATATATTGGAGGTCATTTATCTGAATTTCAGGAGCTGGAACACACCCCAAACACTCCCCTTCTGGTCATAAATGCCTACTTCCATCAGTTACACATTTCCTCTTGTTTTCATACCCCAACCTCCCTCCCCCTTTTTCTCTGGTTGTCAGCTCCTCTCAAAAGTATCGCGATGAGGCCTTTCCCAAACCAAAGCTAGTTATTAGCATTTAGCCAAAAAGCAACACATCACAATTGTTGCATCCTAAAAGCAGCTGTGCGATAGCACACCTGTGCCTCGGCAGTGAGCGAACGACTGACTGAATAAACGAGGGTGTGAACCTGGACGCGACCTTTGTGTTTTGATGGAGCTGAGCTGCCACATCGCACTGCACCGAGAGACAGAGATGAGCTGCTCGCAGCTGCAAAACATTAAAACTAATTATGGGTGGCGGCGAGACGGCTCGAGGAAGAGCTCAGAAAACAAAACAATATAAATGTATGAAATCTTTGGGAAAACATTTTGCTTTTCCCGTATGATGTTTAATTAGCAGCGGCATCCAGAGTCACAGTTTGATGGTGATGATGATTGATGGCAGGCATCATTTCCCGTCACACAAAATCAGTAAAAACACCACTGCGACTTTTCAAATGCGCCGGTTACGGCATCCCGAAGAGCTGATGTGGTGTTTTTAAAAAATGTCATAAGAAGCGTAGTTGGTAAATGATTTTAAATCGCAGCGTCATCTACTGTCTTGTAATTATCTTTCCTCGTGGTCAGTGAATAAATCTGGTGTCATTAGTTTCCTGTTTTGTCCTTGGAGGTTTGCAGCAGGCTTACAGGAGCTCAGCAGTCTACTGGCTCACATTACTTTATGCTAATAACCCCCAGCTGCAACCTGCACCACCCTCCTGCCTCCCTGCCTCGCTTTTGCTGCCTCACACACACACACACACACACACACACACGAGCCCCCGGGACAGTCACGGGAGGGCCATGAAAAGGAAGCCGAGATGATTAATTAACTCTGCCCTCGTTTTGATACCACCTTATTGGCTTTCAACAGCCAAAACTCGGCTTCGGAGCTTTGCATACATTATGCTGGCGCCACAACAGCTACCACCGAAAACAGGCACACAAACACACTTCCGAAAATATCGAGGTCACGGTGTTCGCTGGTGCTGCGGTGAATACACAAAATTTCAATTTGTGGGCAGGTAGTGTTGTTCAGCAGAGAGTGAGGTGAGCTGGTTATAGTGAACGTTGGGTTTTTCACTTATGAGAGAGAATCTGCTCCTGCGGGAAGCCAGCTGTCAGATACTGACAGATATATCGATCTGAGAATGGTTGTAATTATAACTGTTGAAGCTGCAGCTATGCGCAGTCGCACAAGCGGGATTTACTGTCTTTCACGTCTTGCTCAATATCCCAACAGTTACTCGTAAATCTGTGGCAGACTGTCGTTGTCTCTTATATGACCTTCACCAGAAAATCAGGAGTCGTGAATACAGTTGCCTTTGAAAGCGAGCACAACCCTGTTTCAAGAAGCTGGGTAATCATTTACTTTTAGTTATACAGTTCAGAAAATTCATGCTTTTTTTTGCTACAGAAAAAAATAATCGGCAGAAAAATCGTGTTTTGCTCAGAAGTTGTGGTTGTTATTAAACGGTTGCACAAGTTTAGTGTTGAACTTAGTCCCCAAAGAGGATCCAGGACACACTATATGGACAAAAGTGCTGCTTCACCGTCACAGTACCCCTACAGAATCTGCTCAGCAATGGAAATCAGTGGGATGCTAATGTTGTTTAGGTAAAGACAGACAGGTTAAATTACAATGAACTTATTAGAGAATCTGGATAGCTGAACCAAACTAGGCACTAAACAAGAGTACTCAGGACTTGTCTGTCACTCAAAGAGGCCACACCCTAAACAATTTTAAGCTTTCATACACTTTAAATTACTGAGTTATGTAAAACTTCATGTTATGTACAGCTGTCACGAAGGTGGAAATTACCCAGAAAGACCGAAACCACTTTTAGCGTCAGGCTGTAAATGTGTTAATGTTGTGCTGTGAAGTTGGACATTATGTCTATTATTTATATATATATATATATCTATATATATATATATATATATATATACATATATATATATACTATTTATATTTTTTACATCGCAGACACCCTCAAGTGGCCACTAGAAGGAACTGCAGTTTTTGACACCCCTGTGCTGGCTTCATTCATCAACCCTGAAAGTTGCTGCTCGTGTTCAACAAGCGTCTCCTCCACGTTCCTGGTTACCACTATTATTCGCTGTCTTTGCACTGTTTTTATGCATTTACTAACACGACCCCGTGAGGTCACCACCACACAGCTGCTGCTTTAACCGCATTTAAAAACTGACCACTGCTGTCAGGTTTTTGGTGATATTATGCAAATTCTTACTGGTTATGTGTGCAGCATGTGAGCATTCATGTGCACTCAAATTATCATTGCTTGCTCATGTGCAAGCAAATACACTGGAAAAGAGGTTCGTGTGTGCCGCCACATGGTCATCTCACGTGTGTGTAGCTGTGTTTGTGCATCAGCATCGGTGTGTGCGTCTTTTGTGTGCCCGCTCTGAGCTCCAGGTGCTCCAGCTGGTTGTGTCCCCGCACAGTGGCCCGGCCCTGACCGGCCGTCCTCTGGTCCCCTGTGCTTTTCTTTTGATGACAGCCTCTTACAGACGGCTCTACAGCATTAAAGGGCCTGTCAGGCCCCAGCAGCAGAGCTAGACAATACAATAGTGCTGCTGTATTTTGCCTATACACTGGGGAGAAAGCCTGCAGCACAGTTGTCTTTCATTTTTCTCCTTTATTTGTTTTGAGCCCTCATTCATCTCTTCTGCTTTTACACTGTTCAGTTCCCTTCCTCTCTGCGCTGAAGCTCTTTGCTCTCATACTGTGCACACACTGGGAGTTAATGTGTTTGTCCGTGTTTCATCATCAACTCCCTCCCAAACAAAAGATCACCTGCCTGGCTGTGTGAGGCATCACAGGATTGGAGCCCAGAGGGGAAAGCATACATGCAGCCTCATGTGAAAGTCTGTAAGTTCTGTGTCAGGATAGCTTCATATTGTCTTTCAGAATATGTTGTTTGTATAGTCGAGGTGTGGCTGGATAACCTGCGTGTGACGCTTCAGGGCTTCAACAAACAGGAACATACGGTTTAACTAAAGAACTGAGCGGACCTGAACAGGTTTGAATAGAAAATTTAATGAAGTTCCATAGAAATTCTAAAAAGCGTTGGCAGTGGGGCAGATTTTGACAAGAATAAAGTTGGTTACTAAATGTGTCAGGGCATTTACAAGAAAACTTGTCACGGGAGTGTGAATGCTGATTTATATCACAGTGTGGGGCTTTTAGTTCAGTTCAGAGTGAGCTTGCTTGTTCCAGATTATTTATCTATTTATTTGTAGTTATTTTTTGAAAATGTTTAAGTTCATTTGAACTTTGTAGAGTTCTAGTTTTTATTTTATTTATCTTTTAGTTTAATTTTAGTTCAATTATAATAACCTCAATCTGAAAAAGTAACCTTAACTTCATTTTAAGCTGCTTTTGGAGCATTTAGCATAGATGTTTCCTGGTCTTTGGGTTTGTAGCTGAATCTTTGTTGCACCGGGACGCATCAAGGTAATAATCTCCTGCACCTTTCAAAAGCTTTCATAGGCAAATAAATCAAATGTATGCAAAAAGTCAACCCTTCTCCCTCATAATATCTGCAGTTGTATGCACGTGCCATTAGGGTTGGGCGATATGTAAAAATTTTCTAATCGACAATCGTCCGTCCAATAATTGGGTGGGGCAATGTAATCATGCACGGACTGATTTGCGCGTATACAACATAGAAGTCCAAACATGGACGAGCTAATTTCCCCCCAAAAATTAGGGCTGTCGGTGTTAACCTGGTGTTAACGTGGTGTTATCGCGATTAAAATGTTTAACGTGCTCAACCCATCTGGAGCACAGAGACATTTCAGGGATTTTGACTCAGTCTGCGCTCCAGATGGGTTAATTGTTAATCGTATTTGTCGTGATGACGGAGCGTTAACGCTGACAGCACTAAAAAAATATAATGTCGCCAATTTGGGATTTCTTTGGCTTTAAACCAGATGAAAGAGGTAAACCTAAGGATGTAACCAAAGCAGTGTGCCACTTGTGCAGACGTATAGTGCGAGCAAAGTACTCAAACACGACTAACTTGTATGAGCATGTACATGTCCACCATCTGGCTGAGTATGCTAGTCTATCACCAGCTTCTGCAGCTCCATCAAGCATTTGGGTGCACTCTGAGGAGGGTGCATTTGCTCGTAGATGAAAGAGGATGCTGTTAAAATAGCACTATTTAAAAAAAAAATGTTGACTGCTTCTATTAGCTCCATCATTATTAGCAAACTTACTCATGGGCAAATAAATAAATCACCCGTGTAAAAACGATCGCCGATGGGCTCAGTCTATCGTCGATAGTCGATATATTTGTCCAATCGCCCAACCCTACGTGCCATGCTGGATATCAGTTTCTGGTCAAAGCTTGATCAGTGCCAATCCATTCCAGCCTTATCAGTGCTCCAAATCTATAGACCAACGCTTGACTGCCTGGGTTAAGTGTTGACCACAGATTCTTGATCAGTTTAAGATCTACCCATCCTCTTTTCACTCATACTGCCATAGGGCGAGAGTCGGAATACACCCTGGACAGTTCGCCAGTCTGATGCAGGGATGAAAGAGTGAGACAGACAACCATTCACACCTATGGGCAATTTAGAATCGCTAATTAATCTGACCCTACAAACTCCTATTAACTATTTGGATTCTGGGGAGAACATGCAAACTCTGTGGAGTCAAACGCAGGACCTTCTCAGGACCGCTCCACCGTCCTGTCCATAGATCCAAAATGTTAATTTGATACTCTCAGAGCCACTTTGTGTGCTGGAAAATGCACAGATTGTCACCAAACTACCCCTGAAACTTTAGAAGAAGCTGGTCTCTGAGGATGTTTGTTGTATTGGTCAGTCTTTAAAAATCAGATGGGTATGCAGAAGCTCCAGACTCTCAATGTCAAGAACCGATAGGGCAGGAATTATCACCAACAATCAGGATTTGGCCCAAAAGCTGCAGAAGCTATGAAGAAGAAGGTTCAGTATTTTAAATATTTTATTTTCCAACCAATGTCTTTGAAATTGTTAACTGATTAGTTGATGAATTGATGCTGATTAACCTACACAATGATTTTTTTTGCTACTTGGTAAACTAAAACAATAACCTACTGTACCATGAAGTTATCTAACCAAAACCCACTCAAAAACTCTGTAACTTTCAGATGAGGAAGTCAAAAATAGAAAGCCATTCCTGTAATCGCTGCAGGGGGTACGTTAGAGGAAAAGAAAAGGTTGGAAACCCCTGGTTGGAGTTTAAAGTCTGATAACAGGAGGCTTTCTGGTTTGTGCTGCTTCTTGTTGTAAAATGTTTTTAATTCTCTCTGACGTATTTTACAAAAAATCGCCAATGGTTATTTTCATTGTATAAGCCATTCTCTGCAATGTTTCTCCACAATATCCTGCGCTGGAACTCGCTCATATGCAAACAAAGCGACGGAGCGGAGGCAACAAAAGCGGAGGGACCTGTTTTGCCTCAAACTGCTGCAGTGCGTCGCGTTATAATAAGGTGTTGTTTGCAGGGAACCCGGTCTCCTCTGACGTGGCTAATGCACACTGTCAGAAGCGTTTGCGGCTGATGCTAGCCTTGTCTCCACTCTGTTAAAAGTCACTGAGAAGGGAGAGAGGGAGCTGAGTGCAGTCCGGCTCACCACATTCGCCTGCCGGCTACACTTTCACCAGTCAAGAGGCAATGACCTTCATGCCAGCTCTGCTATCGTTGGCTCCTGTCAGGGCCGATAGGTAGTCCGTTTCAGTCTTTTCCCTGCCTTGGCAATACAGACCATAAACTTTGCTAATCACACTGCAGGTTGGAAAGGAAGCCCACTTCTTTTTTTTAAAGCAATCTGCATTTCAACACTGTACTCGATTGCTTTCTTGAGGCTTTAAAGCACTTATCATGACACTGCCGGCACATTATCTCAAATGCCAACTATCCAATTGAGGTGCAGGGCAGAGTTATTACAATGATTAGAGGGAAAGCTTCTTTGATGGCGCACCATTTTAAAGGAAAGTCACTGGCTAGAAGATTATGCAATTACACACTGCAAAAAGTCTCTGTCTTAAATTAGTTTAGCTTCATCCTTCCAACCTGGTTCCAACCTTTAAATGCTGATTTCCTAAATAATCAAAGATAAAGTATTAAAAAAACTGAACATCCTTTTATAGTGGTTGATTTATAAGATGTTCAGTTTTTGAGTGCTAAACTCCAACATTAAAAGCTAGCTCGTTCCTACCAGAGCGAAACGGGATTAATCAATATCGTCTGCATGCAGCAATGTTTGTCTGTGTGGCTCATCCGGCTGCTGGAGCCACTGACATTATTGAGTGTTGCCCAGTTTCTAAAGATATCGTACGATCTGTATACCTTTCATGAGTCCATAAGTCAACTTTATGGTGATGTGCTCATGGCACTCAATGATTTTCCCTCCCCGTGGCCAGACAGCAGAGCAGTGATTGGGGTTTTATGAGGCGGAGCGAGCCTCAGGTGAACAGGATTGAATGAGGGATGCTTTCGCAGAGGACCTGTTTGACCCTCAGGGCTGATTGTCTGCGGTTCCAGTGGTCAACAATTGCCATTGTGTGTGGTCTCATGGTCAATGAAGGGCTATTGTGGGAGCTAACCAGAGGGCTATCACACGGCAACCCAGCATCCATCTGGCTCAACAGCTGTAGGAGCCAATAGATTTCCATGCGGAAAATTATGCAGCGCAAACAAGAGCCTTATGATTATTCCATTACCTTCATTCTCTGGGATTATCATGAATTTGCTGGAAATGGCCCTCGTGTGATTACAGCCTAACAAAGCATCCTGTATTTGGCCTTTGTTGAATTTGCAATACAATCCTGCCTCCTTCAATTTATTCGCTCAGAAACAGGTTTTTATTTTGGAGGAATTCCCTGATTGGATTTTCTGTCTTCCCCACCCCTCCCCTCTCATATCCCTGCCTGAGACACTGAGGAGAGGTCAGTGAAAATCAAGTCGAACTGGTTGAATTAGTGCATTATTAAGCCTTTCTCTTCCGACCCACTTCCCCAACTGCTTGCATGGCTCGAGTCCAGCATGGACTGGTAACCTGGAAAGCATCTGAATAATCTCAGGATAGGTTTCACGGTAAATGGACCTCTTATGTGCTAAAATGGTGAAATGGGTTGATGCTGAAAGCTCCTAATTTTTCTCATTGGAACTAACTTGAACACTGACTTAGTCTCTCCTTTCAGGCCTCGTTACCCAAACACCACGATCAGTCATCGGCACCTGATATGCAACACAAGAGTAGGGAAAGTAACAATTTCCTCCTCATAAAAGATGGTGAAAGATCAGTGATAACCAAACACGGAGTTTTAGGGCTGTGCGATATGACCAAAATCTCATATCCCGATATTAAGACATCTATCGTCCGATAACGATATAAATGACAAAAATGTAACATTTTCTGTAAATTCTGTGAATGTCGGGCAGCTCGACTTGCGTGAAGTGTTTCCAGCTGGGCGTCGCGTACCTGGAGTCGAGTGTTTTAACTGATGCATGAAACGATACATTTTTAGACATAGGTTGTAACAGAGGCCGTTTTCTTTGTGAGTATTTATTACACAGCGTGCTGCGGAGAAAAGCCTGTTCTAACGTTTGAGTCTAAGGTTTATTTTTTAGCACCTGACGGCTCTTTTTTGCTTCTCATCCGTAAATACTCTGCATCTTTCACGTGATTCAGTTTATTTTGAAAAGTCTCAACAGGATCTTGAGCTTTATTGTGAAAGGTTTATGTGGAAAATAAACAAGTGGACACGAGGTGGTTTTACCATCGTTGTTGCTAACGACAAGGCATAAAAACAAGCGCTTGTCCGTCTGTAGTGTGTTTATATTAAATATAAGAGAAAGAGAGAACTTTAGGAAATTAATATAGCCACTACAGTGACCATCAAAATAATGAAAAAATATTGCCGTAAACAGTTTATTTTGCGACACCACGAAACAAACGATAGCGTAAAATGAAACGATAGGCGTTTTTATATCGTCATCCGATATATATCGTTATATCGAACAGCCCTACGGAGTTTCTATCCTTAACTCTAAACTAAGCTCACTAGGTGCTTGCTGTTTAACAAAGAGATATGAAAGATGTTCTTACCTAAATTTATGACAGAGTGAACAAGCATGCCTTTCAAATTATGAAGTTGTGCTTATTCATTTTTTCTTAATTAACTGATCACCAAATTATTTAAACAGGAGTTCTGACATATTTGTGACCGTAAAAAATATCCACACTAATCTAAACCAGATGAAAGGGCTAAGAGTAATGAAAAGAATACCTCATTTTAGTTTTTATGTCAAATACATTTAAAATTACATTTCAGCAGTGAACAGCTGATCACGGCAGATATAAACTGGACTCTCTGCTCTTTGGAAGCTATATGGTTCAATCCCCAGCCTCTCTAATCCGTGTGTCGAAGTGTCCCTGAGCAAGATACTAACCCTAAACTACATATAGTATTAAAGCCCTCCATTAAAGCACTGCAGTGAATGTGAATGTGTCCTGTAATTTAAAGGTCCTTTGACTGGTCAATAAGACTAGAAAAACACTATTTAAATACCAGTTCTTTAAGGTCTCAGTCTCACAGGCCTAGAGATTGGTTGGTAGCCCCCTGGCAACCACCAGTCGCTAGCTCAGCAAGTGGTTGCTGGAAGTTGCTAGGTGAAATCGGACACAGAGCGGTATATGGTGCTGCATCAAAAAACTCCTTGCGATTGCTTTTGTCACTAGCAGGTTGCCACAGTTTGCCCGCATTTTGCATGGAAGATGTCTGCAAACATTCACCAACTGCTCCACAAGTGGAAATGAAACTGAAAAGTGCGATGCAAACCGGAAACAGTGACGGTACACCTTGAACGTAATAGGTAAAAAACTTACCTCTTTGGAATTGTGTTGGTTTCAACTATAAGACTTGACTTTTACTTTGAAGGCAAAAGCTCTATATTTCCGGTTTATGTAGCATGTTTTCAAGATTTTTGCAAAAACTTTGACTTTAAACCTATTAAGTTGCATTTTTGGGGCTACAGCTTCATGGGACTCCAATCATTCTTGGCCATGTTTCCAGCCCCTCTGCACAACAGGATATTATAGGAGTGAGAGTTGTTTACCCTACCATCGAGTGAAAGGATCTTGTCTGCTCACCCCCATTAATGCTACAGCCAATATGATCAGCCCAACTTTTGACCTACAAGTGGAACAATGCAGAGTGCTCTGTCCTGTATTATGTACCATGGTAAACAACTCATGCTGAAGGTAATGCTTTTAGGGGCAGAGGGCATCTGATGGGTGTGCTATTGTAAACTCTCAGAATGAAGCTGGTGCCTCACTTTCAATCAGCCTATTGGAGGGTCTGGTTGAGAAATGGCTTCCAGAGGGTTCAGAGAATGCTGGAGCATTCGCCAAAAGGGGGGGGGTGCCCCAGATAAAGAGGGTTAGCTGAGTAAACAAATAATAATGATGGAACAGCGTTGTTATTGTAAGAGCAAATAGCTGGTGTAAGCAAAGGAAATTTAGGTCCTTGCTCTGCGCGATTTTCCCACAGTAGCGACACTATCACGTTCCGAAATATCTGGAAATATCTCAAAGGGTTTCAGTGCTGTGAGGATATGAAATTAATTTTAGCACAAACAAATAATATTTGATTTTGGGCTCCTGTTTGAAAAATGAGTTCTTGTGGTGATGGAAATGTAATTTATTTATCAGATAGACCTTTAACCCCACCCCTGTTTCAAGGAGAAATCCAGTGTATTTCAGCCCTGCTGCAGAAGTCTACTGATGTCACCTCATCTGAGAGGCTTAATGAGAAACAGCACTGATGTCAGATTCCTCCCCGGCTCCCATCTGGATGAAATAAAACAAAAAAATGGCTGCTAAAAATACGACTCCACTTGAGATGATAACAAAGATTTAGTGCCATTAACTGTGTAAATACAGCGTGTGGTTGGCTCCAGATTCATATTGAAATTCCTTCCAAACCTGGATGAGCTCTGACTGTAAAAAGCTTCCCGAAAAAGGGCCGCAATAATACCTTTCAAAAGTCAATGATGGTCGATTTAAATATTTTATGCTGCTGAATTATTGGACCCTCAGTCTTCTGTCAGATCACTTGACAGAGTGCGGTAAGCCGCTGCAGTGAGAGGTCTTTGTTCACATTAACCCATGAAATGGATGCAGTAGCCTGGAGATAATGTCTTCAGGCTTAAACTGCTGCACTGACGTGGAAATTGAAATATAAGACCAAAAATCTTCCCGTAAGCTTGGTGAGGCGGCACTTACCCGCAGATCAGAAACAGAGTCAGCGTCACGTTTCACAAATGATGGTCACCCGCAAATTGCAGACACATTTGTAAGACCTACATGGTTTTCCTCTGACGAGTTAAAAGTGTCAGAATTTCAGTTTCCATCAAAACAGCATAATGATGTGTTTGCTTTTTAAATCCTGTAGGGAAGGAATAATAACAACATTTTTTCACAGTATTCCGATTTTTTCCTTTGGGCTCAAGGGATTGTTTTTATGTTAAAAAACAAAAAAGCCGGAACACCGTATGACTGTATCACACAGATGACCGTACCATCTGAACGTTGGAGCAGAAATCGAGACTCATCAGACCAGAACATCCAATTTTCTATTGTCCAGTTTTGGTGGTTCTGAATTGTGGTCTCAGTTTCCTGTTCTTAGCTGGCAGGAGTGCTCCTCCTCCTCCTCCTATCAGCTTGAAGCAGTCTGGCCATTGTCCTCTGACCTCTGGCGTTAACAAGACATCTTCTCCCAGAGAACTGCTGCTCACTGGATATTTTCTCTTTTTCAGACTATCCTCTGTAAACTCTACTGAAGGTTGCGTGGCAGATCAGCAGTTTGTGAAATAGTTGGAGCACCCCTCTGGCACTTAAATCACCTTTCTTCCCCTATTCTGATGCTTAGTTTGAACTTTGGCAGGTCATCATGAACAAGCCTAAATGCCTAAATGCACTCATTAGATGATACACCCCACCCTTTGTGACTAAACATATTTGTTTAGTTGTTAGTTAGTCATCCGCCTGTCCACTCCCCCCCAAAACTATCATTGCAGTTCTCTCCTTTAAAGTCACTGCTATTTCTGAAGCCTCGAAGAATACTCCAAACAAAGCGTGGCTAAACACACGTTATTCAACACGGCCACTTCACCGAGGACAGTCTTATTTACAGCTCTGCCTGAGGAGACCTGCAGTCTCATATTGGTTCTCTGTGGTCACGGGCACCTGTCTGTTTAGGGAATTCTGTCCTCATTCATTTTCCCCCCACCACTCTCAGTTTCCTTTCTGGTTAGACCTCGAATTCAAACAAGCCTGTTGTGTCAACCCCGAGGCTGCCGCTGCCCCAACGATCTGTCTGGAAAGATGCACTGAGCATCCAGATCACCGCAGAAATAATTCATGACCACTGTAATAATCATAGCACAGAGTCCTGCTGCAGAGGTCAGAAGTCGCCATATCCTATCTCCTTTCACATTTCTCATTATTATTCTTCTGCTCCAGCTTTCCTCCCCGAGTTAAAAAAAAGAAACACCGCACTATATCTGGACCCGCTCTCTGTGTCTGCCAGGCCAGATAGAGGATGTGGATCTGATAAGTATGAGTGGCACAGGTGGGTTTGTGGATGACAGGAGCCTACCGCTTGTCACATTACCATTTCTCCGCTTATGGTTTCCATGCATGCCTCCGAGGCAATCTGTCTTCCCCCCCTACCAGTCCCGAAAATCAGAGGCTGACATTAATGCTTTCTCTAGCAGGAATGCAATTCTTCGCCTCCAAGCTCGCTTCGACATCTGCCCGGCACCTGGGCTGGCCGACTCAGCGCACAGACAGGCCCCGTCAATAAATCAGCCTCTGGATTAAACAGAGGAGAGGCCGTGATAAAGCTGAGTCCCGGAGCTAATGTACGTGAGCTGTCAGGGAATCTGACGGAGTGTCTCAGGCAAGAAATATCCTGCAAAAACACACGCTTGGAAGGGATTTCGTCCTGTTTGCGGGTTTTGATTTGTTACCTGAGATGCTGTTCTCTCTTGTCCTCTCAGCTGAACTCTGGCACAGTAGGTAATGTTTTCCTGAACCTTGCTTCGTGGGTTTTGTATCAGAATTGTACACACACACACACTGAAATATAGAAAGTACCAGCAACAAGCCAAAAGCATTGAGTGCAAACAAAGCCTCCAAAGAGTGTATAATAAGTACCAGGCGGATAGTGCTAAATGGATCCTCTTGAGGTCTTTTGCTAGATCTATAATCTAGCTAATTTCCCGTGAAGTGAGCGCCGTTGCTGCGACTGGATCGAGCCTTCCTCCTCTTGGAGAACTGTTCGGCTACAGCGTGGCTCGGTTAGGTGTGGTGCCTGTCTGTCAAAGCCTGCATAAACAGAAGCCCAGCTTACCCCTGCGAACCAACCAACATCTGGTTAGCATCAACCCTCTGCTCTGATCTGCCCCTTCTTCTGTCACTTGCCAAAGGATTTCTCTCATGCTCGTTTTTTCTTTTTTTTGTCCCTTATTTTTTCCTAAAATGTTGTCACTCATCCTTTGGCTCAGGACTGACTGATGTTTGGCTTAAATCACTGACATAATCAACAGTGTTTTACGTATTCTGTTTATATGTATGCCATAATTAATAGTAGCTAGCTGCTGCAATTTAACTCTACAGTTCTGGTCTTGGGAAACTTCAGTTGAAGGGGATTATTATTATTATGTTTCTCCTGATTTTTTTGGTCTTGTGTTTACCGTTACAATGGTGGAAGCTCATATTAAACATGGCTAAGTTTCAAACAATGAGGTCAGTGTATATACAAGTAATCCCTGTGAGCCAAAAGCTCAGGATTTAGACGGCTCTAAATAAGCTGTTTCAGACAGTTTGTCCTACTCTTGGCTCGCTATGATGTCAATGGGACCAGATATCCCTACCCAAACAGCTCTCTCTATCGCTATTATGGAGGAACGTAGCCAGTAAATCACGCTCCATCCAGCACAGCACTATTGACGTAGCCTGTATGTGGTGTTTGGGTGTTGGTAGCTCCTATATAGTGGAGATGCATGTTTGCTCATTGGGAAGAGGTCATTTCTTCGTCACTTAGCGCTGCTTTGACTTTGTTTTACTTCTGCCTGGGCAGCTCACATACAGAGGGATTTGGTAGCGCTGATGTAGCTTGCTCGTTGTCAAGACGATGGCGCCATGTCACTTACCTCTGCTTCACCAAAGCTGCTTATCGGTCTGAAAAATCCAGCTACAAAAGCGTTAGGTAGCCGGGATATCTTTTTCCAATTGAAAGCATGTAGCATCAGTATAGCTTAGTGCTACAGCTATAAATTAGGCAGCAATTATTTGCAAATCTTCACCAATCTGTCTCAGAGTGTTTGCCTCCCACCAGGCGACCTGTGCGAATGTGGTCACTGCCATCCTTCGCTGTCCATTCAGGGTCAGGTTACTTTACTTGTACCTGTTGGTAGATTTTGTGTGCAGTAAGTGAGTCATCCATCCTCACGTGCACATTTTCAAAACAAACAGACAACAGACGAGCGTGCAGGTGCAAAGGCACTTCAGTGTTGACTGTATACTGTCCACGACTTTATCTGAACCTTTTAGATCTCACCCAACAGAAAAAGTAAACCTCCTCAGGTAAAGTCAAAATCACAATGTCAAAACATGGTTGCCTCCCTGTTTTAGCTGTCTTTCCCCAGCAGCTGTTGCAGTTTTAAATATCCCTTTTCTTTCTTTCTTTGTTCCTTTTGTCTCTCTCATCCTCTTTGACGCTCACTTGCTTTCTCATTCTCTCGTGTAGCAGCCTCCCTGGTTTCCCCGGTGCTCCCGCGGCTTGTCAGGTCCAGGTTTCCTTTTCATTTCTGTCATCACCATCCTCCCTCCTGCTCAGAGTACACCTGGCTGAATATTGGCCCCCAGATGATAATAAAAACCCAGTGAACCCCCAGGCTTGTAAAATCTGGGCACAGGCAACACAACAGGCTCCCCCCTCCCTGTTTCCTAGATTCCCATCCTGTCTGGAAACACTGGTACCAGTGTGGATACACTAAGTGTTTGTTTATATTTGGAAAGGTAGCATTCCTCGACCGCTCCTCCCTGATGTGTGTTTTGGCAGAGAACATACAAAGGGATTAAAGAGACAAAGCAAACGGAGAAAGGGGATTTATGTGACAAATGGAAAAATATATAATGCAGAGAAAGTTCAGTAGCTCTTTAATCCAATTCAGCCGTGAGGTTTGGTCAGAGCAGCCTTTGCTGGAGGACAATTCTTGGCTGAAAAATGCTTCTTTGAACGCCTTCATTCCTGTTGATATATTTATTGATTTTTTCAAAGGTTTCGATGTCCACATACAAACAAGGAACAGCCTTACTCATGTGCACAAACTATATGATGATGTCTTGGTACTCTTTACGCTTAACTGCTTCATTTTTGACTTTTATTTTGAAATTTACACACAGATTCAGCAAAAACACATATAAACTCCTAAATCCACATGCGTGTATATTTTCACATGGGTGTGCCACGCATCCACAGGCTCTTCGACACAGGCAGCTCTGTGGAAGTGATCAAATATCGATGTCTGAGCTACCTTTTCAGCTCCCTCCCTGAGAGATTTGTGGCATGAACAGCTTGGCCACTGTTCCCAACAGGCATGAATGGGACACTCTGTCAAACCCAAAGAGCAGAGAAGGAGCATATCTTAATGTTTGGAAAGATAATCTGTTGGGATTTGGATTCCTGACGGTGGCGAGGTGTTGATGTTTGGGCTGGGCCCGGCCGTAGGTGCTGCTGGAGGAAGAACATCAGATAACCCAAACTGCTGAAACCAATTCTAGATGATGAACAGGCTACCTTTTGTATCTTGAAGTAATCCTTGGTGCCTGACACTCCTCCGTTTGGAGCAGGTAGGCAGATGAAGAATATCCTGCTCACTGGAGGCATTTGTTACACGAACGTCCTCTACTCAATGAGGCCACTGTGTGAGCGTTACAGTTTAGGTACAATCAGGCGTAGTGTAAGCACTCAACTCAGATTCAGCAACATTTAATGAGTGATGGTTCATTAACTGCGTGGCAGAAAGAGCTTTTTATTGTAGTTTTCATTTCAAAATTTAATATTTGCTAATGAACACTCAAAGCCGGGATTGTTACTGTTATAAGCTGTTATAGGTCAGTCATCTGGCAAAAACATGCAGTAACCTGAGGCTTTTTCCAAGAACCTGTCAGGCCTCATAGACTTCCATGATAAAATAAACTTTACAGCAAAAATAACCTTTTTTATAGCCTGGTACAAATAAAGGTGTTACTCTGTGTAGCTAAGTTCCTCCTCTTCACAACTGTATGCAAAAAAAAATAATTGCGCATTTAAGTTAAACTAAGTCCGAAACCTACACATAATTAGGGCACTGACAGGTGGGTGGCTATCTGCGATTCAGACTTCCACTTCTCCATCATATTTTCAGTAATGAATTGCATTTCATGAAATTCTTCTTATTTTATCTACCTAGCAGTACACCCATAAAGTGATATGCATGTTGCTAACCAAGCTAGCTAGCATTAGCTGCAATCTTAGTAGTTACAAATATGGTGTCTTCTGTCTCTAAACATGGTCAGCATAAAGATCCAAAGTGGTAACTCACAATGGCTGATAGCAACCACCTTGCAGCTGGCAAAAATCGCACGGATTTGTTTTTTCGTTTTTTTGCTTGGAAATAGAGCAGCTGGATGCCCACAGGTTAGGCATGCAACATCCTCAATCTTTGGGTGATCACTTTCAATCACAAGACCATTACACAAGTCACCTAGTGGGAGGCAACCAACCAACCAAACCAAACAAGCACAATCTGACTGATTAGCGTAGGTTTGCAAATAATTTTATGAATGCAGACGGATTGCCAACATGTTGTAATTACAACATGAAAGAAAAGAACTGAACAAATCCACAAACGAGTACGAGCCACAAAATGAACAGCTATAAATATCTAATAACGGTAAAGTCTATTCATTTCACTGCTGTGCTTAAAATTAGACTAGAATTAGTGAGTGATTGGTGCAGCGTGATCAGTAAGTTTGATTGGCTCTTTGGGAACGAGGAGGGCAAAACCACCATTTCTGCCATTAAGGAACTCTCCAATAGATTTCTATTAAGGATTCTTCGAGTGCCTCGCTCTCTGTAGTGTCTCTGACTGAACCAAGATAGATGATAGCCTCTGAGGACAGAGAAGAGCCGACCTCCCAAAGCAGTAGAGGTCGTGACCTTGTCTCTGCCCATTGTGTCTTCTCAAGAATCAACAATTTCCTCTATGAATTCATCAAATCATTTGGATGCAGGAAATGGTTGTCCTTTATGCGACCGATGAAAATATCTGGGATCACATCCGCCACTGACAGCAAACCTCCCTGACAGATCAAGCTGACAGCACGCAGACCTCTATGTTTTTCCCACATGAATAATAACACGCATTAACCCAAGAAGCTGCCCGCTCTGGCGATAAACAGCAGGGCTATCAGTGGAGATATCGGGGTCTGAGGATATGAGAGCCTGATGGCTGAGCTGATATTATGACGCCAGGTCATTGGGGATGTGAGTAAAGACCACTGAGAGATGGATCACCACCACAGAGCCCCGAAACATCCTGATAAGACTAATGAATTTAACTAAGGCTGAACTAAACCTGATACAAGCAGCAGTGGCTTTAGTCTTACTGGATAATATGATAGGATCACAGTCATTAGAAATTATACTGGGGAAACGAGAATACATTTTCATTGACGCTAATTAAATTTGCAGTGTTTACATCTTTTGCCGGTGACGTTCACATAAACTTTGGAGTATTGGATGGCAGGTGTATTCGGCAGCAGATGCATCTGTGTGTTTGGCAGGAAGCCCAGACTAACAGCCCTATCAGATGTAGTATATCTCCCACACCTTGAGAAGTCACTGTCATAACTCATTCTCAAGTGTACGGTGAAAAACCCCCCAAAACAAAACGCCCAGAACGAAATCTCAAATTCTGTTGGCATAACCTTTGACTTGCAGTAGCCCATGTGGGACTGTTACTTTCTGTCAAACCTGCAGCTTTTCAGGCTTTTCAGATGCTTTTTCAGTCCCACAGGCCTTGCTGGCATGTCATCAGTCTGCAAAAAAAAAACCACTCCTGGAAAGCAGAGATAGGTTGGCGGGATGGGTTGGGATGCAGGGTTAGGGAGGCTCGAGGTTGTGACCTTGTCTGGGTGTTATTCCCAGAGGCTGCAGACCTCTACAAGGTGTCTTATCAGTCAAGCCAGGCGGAGGTTCTCATCTGCAGACACATCAAGGTGGTGGAAGGAACTTACATCAGCGAGGACTTAAAGGAACGTATCCTGACCTCTGCGGCAACCAGGTCAGAGTTTTATCTAGCTTAAAGTTTATTTATTTTTTCCAGTGGACTCCAAAGCGGCCGATATAAGAAGCAGACGCTCATCGGGGATGTGGTTCCATCCCTCCTAATCTCCAAAAATGTGTGAAAGAGCAGAGTGTGCTTGCGAGGCTCATATGGATGAATAATGCATCTGATGTTTTATTACTGAGAAATCTGGACCATTAATCTTAAACAGATTGCACTGGCTTTGAGTCTCAGACAGTCTGCCTGTTTGCATGTTTGTGTGGTCAGAAGTGTGTTGTTTTTTCACTTTATATATACACACACACACACACACATATATATATATATATATATATATATATATATATATATATATATATATATATATATATATATTCCCTCTCTGCTTCTTGGTGCCAAGGCAGTGGGGGATGGCACTTACATTTAAAAATTTCATAAAGGCACACAAGCAGTTGGAGGGGGGCCTGGATATGGGACTCGAGCCATGGCGCGAGTCAGGGGAAGCTCTTTCCTCGGCAGCTACTGAGCGCCTGCTTATCAAACGCTCTCACACACTTGAGTAAACACGGCTGGATAAACATTACTGAGAAGCAGCGGTCGAAGAGCACGAACATCTGCAAACACATTACCTGACAGGTTAACAATAGCTCGGCCCCTGCTTTTATTTAAGCAGCATAAAATCAATACTGTGCACAGCACTGGCTTTTAATGAATGGCTTTTAAAGTGCAATATCATCTGTACCATGGGCAATCCTTCCATTCATTCACCTTAAAAAGCTTTCATTCTGCACACAAAGAAGAATAGGCAAAATGTGTATTTATAATTAAAACGGTTTCTTATTTAGAAAACCTCAAGTGCAGGAAATGAATTACAACATAAAGGTGACAAAATAAAGAATAAAACACCATAAAGAGTCTTTAAAGGATGTTGATCCAACAAGCTTTGCCAGAATAGCTTCAGTCCTTCTTGACTTTTTAGGTCTCTGGAACTCTACTGAGGGACAGACGTCATTCTTGCAAAAGATATACCCTTCATGTATTTCCTTAATTAGTCCAAAATCTTCCATAGGTGTTCAGCTGGGTGTAGACCTAGTGACCACAAACTCCATGGCATATGAAGTCTTAGTGACTTGTGCAAGCTTTTTATATGTCCACACTGCAGGAACGTGGGACCAAGTTGCCAGAGAAAGGACAAAAGGAAGTACTCATCAGTGACCGCTCATGCCTCATCGATGGTGACAAGATCCTAAAAGAGGCCACTTTGAATGAATGGCTCAGGTTTTAACCCCATTCTACGTTATACCTACAATAAGGAAATAAAATAACATTTAGACATTTGCTTTGAAAAGAGGCTTCACCTTGTTCAGCAGCTTCAAGTCCAATTGTCATCTTAAAACACTGAGTAGCAGAAACAATTTTTAGTGAAATCTGTTACCTGTAAAATTAGATTTACATGCAGCAGTCCAACAAATCTCACCTAATTCAGTTTAATTTACCGCAACGTCTCCTGAAGGTCTGTTGCTCTGTAAGTGCACATCTTGCTGTCAGGTGAAGTATATTGGGACTTTTGTAAAAGCCTCTTCATGATTTAGTATACTTTGGAGGTGCTTACGTACTCCTTATGAGCTTACAGCTCTTAGGACATTTTAAGCACTGTAAGGAATTGCATTCACCAGAGCACTGGTCCTGAGAAATATGCCTCTGATAAAGTCTCAGGTCAGTAAATTCTGTTTTTTTTCCCTCTCCAGTCTACACGTGAGTACCTGGGCCTCGTGGGAACGGTGCAGCTTTCACTCACGCCGTAAAACCGTCAGGAGTAATGCCTGGCTGAAGATATAACACGCGGCATTACATACATGAGTCATGCTTTAAATCTCCACTTTAAATACCCTCCTATTTCACATGACAACAAGCATGCTGCATTCTCTACATTCCTTCATGTGTGCTGAGGATTATTTCAGTGCCCTGTCATTAGGACGAGGGCTACGTGATGACAGCACTGACTTAGCCAGCTTTACATGACTTTGATGTGGCCTGTAAATATTTCCCCTGACACAGGGCTTTTTGCGAAGAAGGTTCCCCTTTGTGGAGCAGTCATAATCATTATGGGATTGTGTTGCTAATGGTGTTTCAGAGACAGATGTTCTACCCAAAAGGGTTTCTTGGCCGCTTGAGAAAAAGTCACACATTTTAGTTGATGAATTGGCAGATGTTGGTTTGTTGAACGTTCAGAATGTGCTTGTTTTCTTTAGACCAGTGGTTCATATTTGAACTTCTTCATCTTCAGGGCCACTCATGCTCAAATGTGTTCACTTGAAGTCAGTTTTAATTGGATCTAGGTAACTTTCAGTTAGAGTTTACTACAGTTATGGTAGGTATACCCTTTTTCATACCAGAACATATTGAAAAATAATCTGGTCTTTACAAGGTTTAAAATCAGGTGATGATATATTATCATACCAACATGCAGAAGTAGTTTGTGAAAACCAATCACATCTCATGATTCAGTAGCGTGTAGAACTACCTTTAGCAACAGTAACTTGAAGTAATTCAGGTCTAAATGACTTTATCAGTCTCTCACATCATTGTGGAGGAATTCTGGCCCACTCTTCTTTACAGCGTTGCTGCAGTTCCTTGAGACTTTATGCACAATTCTCTTAAGGTCCCAACTCAGCATTTCAATCAGGTTGAATTCTGGACTTTGACTGGCCCATTGCAGCAGTTTGATTCTTCCGTTTTTCAGCCATTCTGTTGTAGATTTGCTGCTGTGCTTGGAATCATTGACCTGTTTCATGACATAAATTGGGCGAAGCTTTATCCGTCAGACAGTCCTCACATTTGACTGTAGAATACTTTGCTATACAGAGGAGCTCATGGTGGACTTGATGATTACAAGGTGCCCCGGTCCTGTCGTTGCAAAACAAGCCCAAATCATGACCCTCTCCCACCGTGCTGACAGCTAACATGAGGTGATTGTGCTGATGTGTTGATGTGTTGTGTTTTGTGCATTATGGTCAAACATCTCCACTTTGGTCTTGTCCTTCTAAAGCACATTGCTGCACAGGTCTTGTGATTTTGTCAGGTGCAACTTTGCAAACCTAATTCACCTTAGGGTGAATTTGCTGGGGCCTCCACTCCTGGGAAGACTGGCAGCTGTCTTGAATGTTTTCCACTTGTAAATAATCTTTCTCACTGCAGAATTATGGGCAAATTATTTGGAAATGGCCTCATAACACTTCCTAGAAGGCAGCAGCAATTGCTTCTTTAAGGTTTTTGCTGATATATGTATCTGTGCTTTCACCTTGCTGTTTTAACTTTTCTACCATACACAAGTTACACCTTTTTATTCATAATATATTGGCAGTTTCAACTGTTTATCCATACTACTAGCTAGTATACCTCCTAACAAAGCATGAGATCTTTCTGTTACAGTGTACTTTGTTTCTTCTGCAGAACACATTTCACAGCTACAGGCTTCTCTCCGTCCACCCATGTGGTCAGGATGAATTCAGAGAACACAAACATGAACAATCATTTGCCTTGGTTTGCACTATTGATTAACTACTCCTGGAGCCAACAGTAAATTTAACTTTGGGAACTTAGCACTGCGCACTAATGGCCTTGGGTCTGAGTGCCATTCTGGCTCCGTTCTGTGACACTCTGAGACTGACAGATGGCTTTAGGGCAGTGTTGTTAGACACTGTAATTGGTTGCTTTCCAAACATGAAAGATTTGTCATGCTGATTAAGTAAAAATGGATGATTCCAGTGATGAAAGGGATGATGGATGGAAACTGAGTTAATGTCTTTTGTTGTCATTTTTTTTTTTGCGTGACAGAAATTGGAAAATGTGCCACCACACTGTTAAGCATCGATCTGTTGTCGTGCTTTGGCCCTATTTGCCTAATGGTCACCAGCGTGCCCTTGAATGCCAACTCGGCAGGACACCTGGGCCTTTGCCATGTTCTCCTGGCACTGGTGCAAGCTGCTGGTGATGGCTGTCTTTGAGTGGCGGTCTCAGATGCGAGATTAGGTCCAATAATTGCTTAAGAAGCAGCAGACAAAACAACTGTGCTTACTGTATTTAGATCAGCAGTCTCTGAACATCTGGTGAATTTGCTCTCAAGGCCACAGCTTAAAAAAGCCCATGTAGTGATAACAGAAGTACTTTAGGTCTGTTCAGGCCCCAAATGTGGTTCACAGGGAGGTCAGAATCATTCTGTCCTCATATTGCTCAATGCAAATTATTAAAAGTGCTGTGTTACAGGCTGTGAAATAGCTCAATGTTTCATGTCTGCAAAATCAATAACGGCGTTGAAAGCCCAAAGCTTGTGCCAAATAGTTGTATCTGATATCATTGTGTATGTGTTTTTCCACAGTATCATATGAAGTGTTCAGGGACCATCATTGCTACTCACCAGTCATGTTGTTGTAATGTCATAGCTTCCCCGTGAATCGGGGAAAAGACATAAAAACAATGCTTATAAGTAGAAGTAATAGCATAAAGATCGGCACCATCCATGTAGTCATGGCAATGAGTGAAGCTCAAAACTTTTACCCAGGAGACTGGGTTTGTGCCTTATGTGAAACCAAAAGGGAATATTGAGCTGATTTATTGTTTCTGCTTTTGTAAATGATCTGTTTTACCTTTTACTTTTGCTTAGGCCTGAGCACCAAGCAACAGTATTGTGCAATATTTTTGTATTATTGTAGGGTCTTTGCCTTACCACTGGCCACTGTTGTTGTCAGTTGGTGCTATATGAATAAAATAAAATAGAATTGAATTTTTTAAATATTCTTCTGAAATACCAGGTACAAAGACTCCTGAAAACAAGGTAAAAA
>NC_052963.1:21303885-21308885 GCF_013358895.1 Oreochromis aureus | reverse complement strand
CCCAGAGTGTGTACAGAGTGTAATTTATTTTCTCAGCATTTCTTAAATGTTCTTAAATACAGTTTCATCTTTGAACTAAAAATCAGCTTGAAACCATGGCTTTCACTCGAACCGAAACCGAAACAACCTCCAAAGAAAGGAAGTCAAGCGCTCATCAGCCCGGTGGCCTAATGGATAAGGCACTGGCCTTCTAAGCCAGGGATTGTGGGTTCGAGTCCCATCTGAGGTGCTCTCCAGCAGAGTGGCGCAGCGAGGCGTGCTGGGCCCATAACCCAGAGGTCGATGGATCGAAACCATCCTCTGCTATGTGTTTTGGATGGCGGATTCTCTGAACTGTGTCCAAAACAGGCGACAGTCAGGACCTGATGCCCCAAAACGCAGCCAAGTCACCCTGCAGTACAGGCGCCGAGTGAGTCAGTCGGGTACTATAACTGCCCCGATCACCAAGGGCGGCTCCCTATCTGTACATAGCCTAGCACAGGGGTCTCCAACTCCAGTCCTGGAGAGCTACTTTTCTTTAGATTTTAGGTGCATCCTTGTTCTGACACACCTGAATCAAATGAATGGCTTGTTATCAGGCCTTTGCCAAACTCGATGCCATGCTGAAGAGGTAATTCAAACCTTTGATTCAGCTGTGTTTGAGCACGTCACACGTGCTCCTGCTACTCCCCTCTTTTAATGGAATTAGATTCAGTGATTCAAATCGTTGGTACTCTCTGGTCTTCATGTGGTTTCACAAGTCCTACCAGACAACATAAACACCCCCAAATAAAGTGAAGCAATAAGCACAGGGTGTTGGCTGTTCAGAGTTCTGGACACTGAGTTGCCCAGAGTGTGTACAGAGTGTAATTTATTTTCTCAGCATTTCTTAAATGTTCTTAAATACAGTTTCATCTTTGAACTAAAAATCAGCTTGAAACCATGGCTTTCACTCGAACCGCCCGAAACAACCTCCAAAGAAAGGAAGTCAAGCGCTCATCAGCCCCGTGGCCTAATGGATAAGGCACTGGCCTTCTAAGCCAGGGATTGTGGGTTCGAGTCCCATCTGAGGTGCTCTCCAGCAGAGTGGCGCAGCGAAAGCGTGCTGGGCCCATAACCCAGAGGTCGATGGATCGAAACCATCCTCTGCTATGTGTTTTGGATGGCGGATTCTCTGAACTGTGTCCAAAAACAGACGACAGTCAGGACCTGATGCCCCAAAAACGCAGCCAAGTCACCCTGCAGTACAGGCGCCGAGTGAGTCAGTCGGGTACTATAACTGCCCCGATCACCAAGGGCGGCTCCCTATCTGTACATAGCCTAGCACAGGGGTCTCCAACTCCAGTCCTGGAGAGCTACTTTTCTTTAGATTTTAGGTGCATCCTTGTTCTGACACACCTGAATCAAATGAATGGCTTGTTATCAGGCCTTTGCCAAACTCGATGCCATGCTGAAGAGGTAATTCAAACCTTTGATTCAGCTGTGTTTGAGCACGTCACACGTGCTCCTGCTACTCCCCTCTTTTAATGGAATTAGATTCAGTGATTCAAATCGTTGGTACTCTCTGGTCTTCATGTGGTTTCACAAGTCCTACCAGACAACATAAACACCCCAAATAAAGTGAAGCAATAAGCACAGGGTGTTGGCTGTTCAGAGTTCTGGACACTGAGTTGCCCAGAGTGTGTACAGAGTGTAATTTATTTTCTCAGCATTTCTTAAATGTTCTTAAATACAGTTTCATCTTTGAACTAAAAATCAGCTTGAAACCATGGCTTTCACTCGAACCGAAACAACCTCCAAAGAAAGGAAGTCAAGCTCATCAGCCCCGGTGGCCTAATGGATAAGGCACTGGCCTTCTAAGCCAGGGATTGTGGGTTCGAGTCCCATCTGAGGTGCTCTCCAGCAGAGTGGCGCAGCGGAAGCGTGCTGGGCCCATAACCCAGAGGTCGATGGATCGAAACCATCCTCTGCTATGTGTTTTGGATGGCGGATTCTCTGAACTGTGTCCAAAACAGGCGACAGTCAGGACCTGATGCCCCAAAACGCAGCCAAGTCACCCTGCAGTACAGGCGCCGAGTGAGTCAGTCGGGTACTATAACTGCCCCGATCACCAAGGGCGGCTCCCTATCTGTACATAGCCTAGCACAGGGTCTCCAACTCCAGTCCTGGAGAGCTACTTTTCTTTAGATTTTAGGTGCATCCTTGTTCTGACACACCTGAATCAAATGAATGGCTTGTTATCAGGCCTTTGCCAAACTCGATGCCATGCTGAAGAGGTAATTCAAACCTTTGATTCAGCTGTGTTTGAGCACGTCACACGTGCTCCTGCTACTCCCCTCTTTTAATGGAATTAGATTCAGTGATTCAAATCGTTGGTACTCTCTGGTCTTCATGTGGTTTCACAAGTCCTACCAGACAACATAAACACCCCAAATAAAGTGAAGCAATAAGCACAGGGTGTTGGCTGTTCAGAGTTCTGGACACTGAGTTGCCCAGAGTGTGTACAGAGTGTAATTTATTTTCTCAGCATTTCTTAAATGTTCTTAAATACAGTTTCATCTTTGAACTAAAAATCAGCTTGAAACCATGGCTTTCACTCGAACCGCCGAAACAACCTCCAAAGAAAGGAAGTCAAGCGCTCATCAGCCCCGGTGGCCTAATGGATAAGGCACTGGCCTTCTAAGCCAGGGATTGTGGGTTCGAGTCCCATCTGAGGTGCTCTCCAGCAGAGTGGCGCAGCGGAAGCGTGCTGGGCCCATAACCCAGAGGTCGATGGATCGAAACCATCCTCTGCTATGTGTTTTGGATGGCGGATTCTCTGAACTGTGTCCAAAACAGACGACAGTCAGGACCTGATGCCCCAAAACGCAGCCAAGTCACCCTGCAGTACAGGCGCCGAGTGAGTCAGTCGGGTACTATAACTGCCCCGATCACCAAGGGCGGCTCCCTATCTGTACATAGCCTAGCACAGGGGTCTCCAACTCCAGTCCTGGAGAGCTACTTTTCTTTAGCTTTTAGGTGCATCCTTGTTCTGACACACCTGAATCAAATGAATGGCTTGTTATCAGGCCTTTGCCAAACTCGATGCCATGCTGAAGAGGTAATTCAAACCTTTGATTCAGCTGTGTTTGAGCACGTCACACGTGCTCCTGCTACTCCCCCCTCTTTTAATGGAATTAGATTCAGTGATTCAAATCGTTGGTACTCTCTGGTCTTCATGTGGTTTCACAAGTCCTACCAGACAACATAAACACCCCAAATAAAGTGAAGCAATAAGCACAGGGTGTTGGCTGTTCAGAGTTCTGGACACTGAGTTGCCCAGAGTGTGTACAGAGTGTAATTTATTTTCTCAGCATTTCTTAAATGTTCTTAAATACAGTTTCATCTTTGAACTAAAAATCAGCTTGAAACCATGGCTTTCACTCGAACCGCCAAACAACCTCCAAAGAAAGGAAGTCAAGCGCTCATCAGCCCCGGTGGCCTAATGGATAAGGCACTGGCCTTCTAAGCCAGGGATTGTGGGTTCGAGTCCCATCTGAGGTGCTCTCCAGCAGAGTGGCGCAGCGGAAGGCGTGCTGGGCCCATAACCCAGAGGTCGATGGATCGAAACCATCCTCTGCTATGTGTTTTGGATGGCGGATTCTCTGAACTGTGTCCAAAAACAGGCGACAGTCAGGACCTGATGCCCCAAAACGCAGCCAAGTCACCCTGCAGTACAGGCGCCGAGTGAGTCAGTCGGGTACTATAACTGCCCCGATCACCAAGGGCGGCTCCCTATCTGTACATAGCCTAGCACAGGGGTCTCCAACTCCAGTCCTGGAGAGCTACTTTTCTTTAGATTTTAGGTGCATCCTTGTTCTGACACACCTGAATCAAATGAATGGCTTGTTATCAGGCCTTTGCCAAACTCGATGCCATGCTGAAGAGGTAATTCAAACCTTTGATTCAGCTGTGTTTGAGCACGTCACACGTGCTCCTGCTACTCCCCTCTTTTAATGGAATTAGATTCAGTGATTCAAATCGTTGGTACTCTCTGGTCTTCATGTGGTTTCACAAGTCCTACCAGACAACATAAACACCCCCAAATAAAGTGAAGCAATAAGCACAGGGTGTTGGCTGTTCAGAGTTCTGGACACTGAGTTGCCCAGAGTGTGTACAGAGTGTAATTTATTTTCTCAGCATTTCTTAAATGTTCTTAAATACAGTTTCATCTTTGAACTAAAAATCAGCTTGAAACCATGGCTTTCACTCGAACCATGAAACAACCTCCAAAGAAAGGAAGTCAAGCGCTCATCAGCCCCGGTGGCCTAATGGATAAGGCACTGGCCTTCTAAGCCAGGGATTGTGGGTTCGAGTCCCATCTGAGGTGCTCTCCAGCAGAGTGGCGCAGCGGAAGCGTGCTGGGCCCATAACCCAGAGGTCGATGGATCGAAACCATCCTCTGCTATGTGTTTTGGATGGCGGATTCTCTGAACTGTGTCCAAAACAGACGACAGTCAGGACCTGATGCCCCAAAAACGCAGCCAAGTCACCCTGCAGTACAGGCGCCGAGTGAGTCAGTCGGGTACTATAACTGCCCCGATCACCAAGGGCGGCTCCCTATCTGTACATAGCCTAGCACAGGGGTCTCCAACTCCAGTCCTGGAGAGCTACTTTTCTTTAGATTTTAGGTGCATCCTTGTTCTGACACACCTGAATCAAATGAATGGCTTGTTATCAGGCCTTTGCCAAACTCGATGCCATGCTGAAGAGGTAATTCAAACCTTTGATTCAGCTGTGTTTGAGCACGTCACACGTGCTCCTGCTACTCCCCTCTTTTAATGGAATTAGATTCAGTGATTCAAATCGTTGGTACTCTCTGGTCTTCATGTGGTTTCACAAGTCCTACCAGACAACATAAACACCCCAAATAAAGTGAAGCAATAAGCACAGGGTGTTGGCTGTTCAGAGTTCTGGACACTGAGTTGCCCAGAGTGTGTACAGAGTGTAATTTATTTTCTCAGCATTTCTTAAATGTTCTT